>NW_026973730.1:0-5000 GCF_035594125.1 Scylla paramamosain
TAATGGGGGCATTGGGACTCAAATCTAGGTTAATATTACAACCATTATTTCTACACAAAGAACAGAGAGATAACATGGAAAGGACCTAGTAACAGTCAGGGCCGCTATAGACGTCACAAGGCCATCAAGACATAGGATTACAATGGTGAAATAAACAAAAAGAGCATCAAATTAACAAAAGACAAGCCGCCGCTAAGGGATTTAAAGGGAATCGGAACTGGAGGCTTGGCTGGTGAGGTGAGCAGAATAGCGCTTCAGTGCCCGCCCAGGCGTTGGAGAGGGAGGATATACAGCGCATTGCTCCGTTCCCGCCATTTTAAGATTATTTACAATGAAGTGGCAATATCGAGAGGAACACCCGTTTGAGAAGAGACGGGCCGAAGGGGAAAAGATCAGGAAGAAGTATCCAGACAGAGTACCGGTGAGAACTAGGAAAATAATTGCAATATTTCTCGTTAAAAAATATGACGTCTTAGTCACCAAAATGGCGTGTCTCTCTCTCTCTCTCTCTCTCTCTCTCTCTCTCTCTCTCTCTCTCTCTCTCTCTCTCTCTCTCTCACATTTGCCTTCCTCCTCCTCCAAGTTGTTATATTGTTTAAGTAAAGCAACTTTATTATTTTTATTTTACGCTGTTAGAAGTAGTAGTAGTAATAGTAAACATTATTATTATTATTATTATTATTATTATTATTATTATTATTATTCGTATTTTGATGAGGAAAATTTCATTCTGACAATTCGCTTAAGTTAATTTTCGTCTCATCATTATAACTCTCTCTCTCTCTCTCTCTCTCTCTCTCTCTCTCTCTCTCTCTCTCTCTCTCTCTCTCTCTCTCTCTCTCTCTCTCTCTCTCTCTCTCTCTCTCTCCGTTAGTCCGGTTTAAATTTAGTGCGTTGGTTCTTTAATTCAGTTTAGTTCAGCTACAGTTCAGTTCAGTTCGGTTCAATTCAGTTCCAGTTCAGTTCAGTTCAGTTCAGCTCCAGTTCAGTACAGTTCAGTTCAGCTACAGTTCAGTTCAGTTCTGTTCAGTTCGGTTCAATTCAGTTCAGTTCAGTTCAATTCAGCTCCAGTTCAGTTCAGTTCAGTTCAGTTCGGTTCAATTCAGTTCAGTTCAATTCAGTTCAGTTCAGTTCAGTTCGGTTCAATTCAGTTCAGTTCAATTCAGTTCAGTTCAGTTCAGTTCGGTTCAATTCAGTTCAGTTCAGTTCAGCTTCACATTATCATTAGAACCTTATTTTATTTATTTATTTATTTATTTATTTATTTATTTATTTATTTATTTATTTATATTTTTCTACCGTCACACATTTGTCATATTAAATAGATCTTGTTTTTTTTTTCTTTTTTCTCTTTTTTTTTCAGAATGGTAACTTTAATTGCTGTCAAAGTTTATTTATTTATTGACCAATTCACTGATCTTCCTCCTCCTCCTCCTCCATCTTCTTCTTCTTCTTCTTCTTCTTCTTCTTCTTCTTCTTCTTCTTCTTCTTCTTCTTCAACCCAGTAAGTTTGTTTCTAAACCTTTTGTAGTTAGGTTAGGTTAAGTTAGGTTAAGTTAGGTTAGTTAGGTTAGGTTAGGTTAGGTTAAGTTTGGTTAGGTTAAGTTAGGTTAAGTTAGGTTTGGTTAAGTTAGGTTAGGTTAAGTTAGGTTAGGTTAAGTTAAGTTAGGTTTGGTTAAGTTAGGTTAGGTTGGTTAGGTTAGGTTAGTTAAGTTAGGTTAGGTTAAGTTAGGTTAGGTTAGTTAAGTTAGGTTAAGTTAGGTTAGGTTAAGTTAGGTTAGGTTAAGTTAGGTTAGGTTAAGTTTGCTAGGTTAAGTTAGGTTAGGTTAGGGTTAGTTAAGTTAGGTTAGGTTAAGTTAGGTTAGGTTAGTTAAGTTAGGTTAAGTTAGGTTAAGTTAGGTTAAGTTAGGTTAGGTTAAGTTAGGTTTGGTTAAGTTAGGTTAGGTTAAGTTTGGTTAGGTTAAGTTAGGTTAGGTTAAGATAGGTTAGGTTAGGTTAAGTTTGGTTAGGTTAAGTTAGGTTAGGTTAAGATAGGTTAGGGTTTTCTTCATTAGAGGTTTGGCCTTGAATGTCAAAGGTCAGCTGGTTAAGACATTATGATAAACTTTTGTCTCTATCATGGTTCAATATTTAGAGTTTGTGTATAATTATTAAATTGCAATGTTTTCTTATCATTTACTTAACATTTTTCTTATCATTTATCATGTATAATTATTAAATTGCAATGTTTTCTTATCATTTACTCTATTATTAAATCATTCATTCATATTAAATTTTCACATTCCACAAAGGCGTCTCACTTAATTTCTTCCCCCTTGTACTGCGCGTCTGTACACCTGTTCGCCGTACACTGAGATTTTCCAAGCTGTTTTTCTCTATACTTTAAATATTTTGTGGTCCTTGCGCCTCCTTCCGCCTTCTCTACCTTCTGTTCTGTGAAAGCCCCTCTTGTTTTGTGTCGTCGCCTTGATATGCCAGTGTCGTGATGTTCGCAGCTATTAATCGTGCCCCGTTCAAACGAGTCTTGTACGTCACACCCACGTTTTCCGTTCAGTCTTTCCTAAATGTGATTGAAATTGCCGATATCCTGTATCCTTTCGTCGCTGAACCCAATTTCTTCTGTAAAAATTTGTGTCGGCCAAGAAAACTAAAGAGGACCTGTTGCAGCCTTGTGGGATGCCATTTGTTTGTTTGTTTGTTTGTTAGTATTCCCTATTGTTCGTTATTGAAATAGAAATATGTTGAATTATTGTCTTATGATATTTTAAACAGTTATTCCATTCCTCCTCCTCCTCCTCCGCCTCCTCCTCCGCCTCCTCCTCCTCCTCTTAAGTTTGATTAGTTTGTTAGGTTAGGTTAAGTTAGGCATTAAATTTTTTTCCTAATATTTACCTTAGGTTAGCCTAGGATAAGGGTAGATGGTGGTAGTAGTAGTAGTAGTAGTAGTAGTAGTGGTGGTGGTAGTAGTGGTGGTGGTGGGGTAACTCACACCCAGACACTGCCACACACACTGAAAACACTGCCACACACACCCAAACACTGCCACACACACCCAGACACTGCCACACACACTCAAACACTGCCACACACACTGAAAACACTGCCACACACACCCAAACACTGCCACACACACCCAGACACTGCCACACACACCCAGACACTGCCACACACACTCAGACACTGCCACACACACCCAAACACTGCCACACACACCCAAACACTGCCACACACACCCAGACACTGCCACACACACCCAAACACTGCCACACACACCCAGACACTGCCACACACACCCAAACACTGCCACACACACCCAAACACTGCCACACACACCCAGACACTGCCACACACACCCAAACACTGCCACACACACCCAAACACTGCCACACACACCCAGACACTGCCACACACACCCAAACACTGCCACACACACCCAGACACTGCCACACACACCCAAACACTGCCACACACACCCAAACACTGCCACACACACCCAGACACTGCCACACACACCCAAACACTGCCACACACACCCAGACACTGCCACACACACTGAAAACACTGCCACACACACTCAAACACTGCCACACACACCCAAACACTGCCACACACACCCAAACTGCCACACACACCCAAACACTGCCACACACACCCAGACACTGCCACACACACCCAAACACTGCCACACACACCCAGACACTGCCACACACACCCAAGCACTGCCACACACACTGAAAACACTGCCACACACACCCAAACACTGCCACACACACCCAAACACTGCCACACACACCCAGACACTGCCACACACACTCAAACACTGCCACACACACCCAAACACTGCCACACACACCCAAACTGCCACACACACCCAAACACTGCCACACACACCCAAACACTGCCACACTGATCAAAAGACCATAACAGAGAGATTCAATATTTTTCTTATTTATTGCAAAACATTAAATTTAAGATATTTCAAATTTTGCAAAACTCATGATGAGTTATGAGATTAAAAGTAGTAGTAGTAGTAGTAGTAGTAGTAGAGAGAGAGAGATTTTAAGATAGATTAGGTTAGGTTAGGTTATAGTAGTAGAGAGAGAGAGAGAGAGTGTGTGTGTGTGTGTTTACCTAGTAATGACACACAGAAGAGGTAAGGTAGTATTGTTGTGTCTCTATTAACTGTCTTTATGTGAAAGAATATTTGTAGCACACATGTGTTCCCCCTTCCAGTTTATTCCATGCCTCTGTGCTTCAATGAGGGGAGGTAAACTACTTCATGTTCCTTCTGCCAGTGATTAATTTTATTTTCTTCATTGTCCTCCTGTTTCTCTTTCATTCATTATAAAAAGATGTCCTCTGTCTAAATTTTGCATCACACTCACCAGTCTGTACAGTGTAAATAAATCGCCTCCCTCTCGTGTCTTTTCTAATGTTTGGAGTCGCACATTTAACTACGCAACTCATATGACATATCTTGCAATTCTTTCATCATGTTTTTGTTGCTGTTCTCTGTGTTCCTTTCAAATTTGTCATGCGTTTTTTTGACGTTTTTTTATTGCCGCGTTTCGTAATCTTGGACGTATCGCTGTGGTGATTATTTTCCTCATCGTTTTTATGTCCAGGTGATCAAAGGCGACTTCGTGTTTCTTTTCAACTTTGTCATGCGTTTTTTTGACGTTTTTTTACTGCCGCGTTTCGTAATCTTGGACGTATCGCTGTGGTGATTATTTTCCTTGCTGTTTCTACGTCCAGATGATCAAAGGCGACTCTTCGTGTTTCTTTTCAACTTTTTCATGCGTTTTTTTGACGTTTTTTTACTGCCGCGTTTCGTAATCTTGGACGTATCGCTGTGGTGATTATTTTCCTCATCGTTTTTATGTCCAGGTGATCAAAGGCGACTTCGTGTTTCTTTTCAACTTTGTCATGCGTTTTTTTGACGTTTTTTTACTGCCGCGTTTCGTAATCTTGGACGTATCGCTGTGGTGATTATTTTCCTT
>NW_026973730.1:10000-15000 GCF_035594125.1 Scylla paramamosain
AAAGGCTGAGAGAGACGTCGCTGTCGGAAAGAAGAGAATTGAAGTGACGTATTGGAAGGGGAGGAAGGAGAAGGAAGGGCTGAGAGAGACGTCGCTGTCAGAAAGAAGAGAATTGAAGTGACGTACTGGAAGGGGAGGAAGGAGAAGGAAGGGCTGAGAGAGACGTCGCTGTCAGAAAGAAGAGAATTGAAGTGACGTACTGGAAGGGGAGGAGGAGAGGAGAAGGAAGGGCTGAGAGACGTCGCTGTCAGAAAGAAGAGAATTGAAGTGACGTACTGGAAGGGGAGGAAGGAGAAGGAAGGGCTGAGAGAGACGTCGCTGTCAGAAAGAAGAGAATTGAATTAGTGACGTATTGGGAGAAGGGGAGGAAAATTATATTCGTAGTTGACTAAAAATGTGCTAGGTCCTGGTACTGGGATGCAGAAATGCGTTGTTGAGGGAAAATTGTGAGGTTTTGAAGAGTTCCTGAAGACAAGAATACTATTACAGTGAATGTTACGAGGTTCAATAGAATGGTGAGATGAAATGAAAATGCATCACAGCGATTGGCAGTGAAGAGAGTTGTGTGTTGGTGAAATGCAGCGATGAGGGCCGCTGGAGTGTCGCAGTCATATTAATGTTCCTTGTGACAGCTCTGAACATTTAAGCATGACAATTTAAAGTCAATAAAGTATCCCAAAGCTGGGTTAGCTGAGCACTAGGTATATCAAAGTGTTTGTCAGCGCTTTCCATGACATCAAGAGACAGTTCAAGGTACTTCGTCAGCTTACAGCAAGACGATAATAAAAAAAAAACAAATATTTTGCGCCTAGCCACCGCCGTTTCTAGCGTTCCTCATCCCTTCATTTCTTCACCAACATACTCACACACACTTCACTGTTAATAGCTGTGATGCATTTTCAATTAATTTCATCATTCTACTGAATAATAAAAAAAACAAATATTTTGCCCCTAGCCACCGCCGTTTCTAGCGTTCCTCATCCCTTCATTTCTTCACCAACATACTCACACACACTTCACTGTTAATAGCTGTGATGCATTTTCAATTAATTTCATCATTCTACTGAATAATAAAAAAAAAACATATTTTGCGCCTGGCCACCGCAGTTTCTAGCGTTCCTCATCCCTTCATTTATTCACCAACATACTCACACACACTTCACTGTTAATAGCTGCGATGCATTTTCAATAATTTCATCATTCTACTGAATAATAAAAAAAAACTAATATTTTTCGCCTGGCCACCGCAGTTCCTAGCGTTCCTCATCCCTTCATTTCTTCCCCAACATACTCACACACACTTCACTGTTAATAGCTGCGATGCATTTTCAATTAATTTCATCATTCTACTGAAGCTTTTCACATTTATACTTTATAATCAAAGCGTGTGTACCTTCCCGCCATCACGTCACATTACATTTAAAAACAGTGAGATAAAACCCTAAACTTACTGTCAATGAACACCAAAATATTGATTACTGTCTGTGTTAACCCTTGTCATCTTAAACAGGAAACAGGCAGGCGTGTTTTGTACAGACACTGCCACATGTAGGCCTACTGGCTGGCTGGTAGCTCTGACAAGGCAACACACACACACACACACACACACACACGAGAAATAGCAAGTCTCATTTATTGATGCACCCTAATTAACACTTTTCTTTACCTTGTAACATTTATATTAGCTATAAACTGCAAAACGTATTCATTTAAATCCTTTTCTTCATTTACAGATGCTTGTGAAGACTTGGCACTGTTTATAGAGTCGAGAGCTGTCACAAATTGCATAGATAAAAAAAAAAAAAGTTTAAAAGCTACAAATGACTTTAATTAACTTTATCACTACACTAAGTGAAAACCATTAAGTAGTGATGATTCCGTCCCACCTACTGACTTCATCAACAAATACGAGTCAAGAAGAAGAAGAAGAAGGTGTGGATCGAAACCAAATATGGGATGAATAAATTGGATGAACAGGTGGTAACATGAATAAAATGGATGAATACATGGATGGATTTTGACTTAAACATGGCATGGATGTATGAACGGATGGTAACTAATACTTGCGATGGCTACCTGATATTTAGTGGTAGTTTAAAAGAGTGGAATGACTAAATGGCCTACTGATCTCTGCTACCTCCATTTTCCTTCCACTGAAAAACCACATCGATTCCACATTTCCTTGAGGCATTTCCAAAGATAACCTGATCAGCCACCAGTACACACACCCAACACAATTTCTACCCAAGAGTATTTGAGAGCCTAGTCAGGAACGCTACTCGTCATTAAAAGTGTTGGTGTTTGTTTCAAGGCCTAAATGTAAAAAAAAGTGGGTTATTTTCACACAAGGCCTGCCACATGTAGGCCTAATCAATTCTTGCAGCCTGCCTTCCTGTTCCTTTAGGCTGTACAATGTAACAAGTGGACACTGCAAGGCCTATAGTGATGCAACACGAGTAACATGATAATCTTAAGGTTGTGTAGGAAACCATTAGGCCTACACATAACAGTTCCCTGAAGATGATTCCACGTATTTACACCGTAACATGATAATCTTAAGGTTGTGTAGGAAACCATTAGGCCTACACATAACAGTTCCCTGAAGATGATTCCACGTATTTACACCGTAACATGATAATCTTAAGGTTGTGTAGGAAACCATTAGGCCTACACATAACAGTTCCCTGAAGATGATTCCACATATTTAAGCCTATCTAATCTTCTCTTAAGCTTCCCTAATGACTCACCACCAACGAGGTAATGCAGCAATACGAGAAATGTTCTTATTTACACGAAAGTTTGGGATGAAAAGATTATATTTTGCAGTTTCCGGCACAGGATTATAACAAGACTAGTTCACCCTGCCTGGCAAAGAACAAGATTAATTTCACCCTGGGTAGCAAAGAACAACAATTTTCACCCTGGGTAGCAAAGAACAACAATTTTCACCCTGGGTAGCAAAGAACAACAATTTTCACCCTGGGTAGCAAAGAACAACAATTTTCACCCTGGGTAGCAAAGAACAAGACAATTTTCACCCTGCCAGACAAAGAACAACAATTTTCACCCTGGGTAGCAAACAACAAGACAAATTTCACCCTGCCAGACAAAGAACAACAATTTTCACCCTGGGTAGCAAAGAACAAGACAAATTTCACCCTGGGGTAGCAAAGAACAACAATTTTCACCCTGGATAGCAAAGAACAACAATTTTCACCCTGGGTAGCAAAGAACAAGACAAATTTCACCCTGCCAGACAAAGAACAACACAATTTTCACCCTGGGTAGCAAAGAACAACAATTTTCACCCTGCCTGGCAAAAAACAACAATTTTCACACCTGGGTAGCAAACAACAAGACAATTTTCACCCTGCCAGACAGAGAACAACACAATTTTCACCCTGGGTAGCAAACAACAAGACAATTTTCACCCTGCCAGACAAAGAACAACAATTTTCACCCTGGGTAGCAAAGAACAAGACTAATTTCACCCTGCCAGGCAACAAAGAAGACTAGTTCACCCTGCCTGCCAAACTACCATGACATTTCACCCTGGGTAGCAAAGAACAACACAATTTTCACCCTGGCAAGCGAAGAACAAGACTAACTTCACCCTGGTTGGCAAGTTTAAATACACTCGTCATTAAAAGTGTTGGTGTTTGTTTCAAGGCCTAAATGTAAAAAAAAAAACGGGTTATTTTCACACAAGGCCTGCCACATGTAGGCCTAATCAATTCTTGCAGCCTGCCTTCCTGTTCCTTTAGGCTGTACAATGTAACAAGTGGACACTACAAGCCCTGCAATGTTGCCAAGGAGAAAATGTAAACCACTGATTGGGTAACTGAAATTAATTTGGTAACACTGAGTGACTGAAGATTGACCTGACCTAACTGAGGCTGACCTGACCTAACCTTACTGAAATTAACTTGGTAATGGACACTAAACGAGAGAGAGCCTTACTAACCTAACCTAACTAACCTAACTAACCTCACACAGACTGGTTCATCTTCTTGCTACACCACCACCACCACCACCAACAGCACCACCACCAGAATCACCACCACCACCACCACCAGCACCAGCACCAGGACCACTACCACCACCACCACCACCAGGACCAACACCACCACCAACACCAGGACCACCACCACCACCAACACCAGGACCACCACCACCACCACCACCAGGACCACCACCACCACCACCACTCCCTCAAGTGTTAAAGATGAAATGTGCTTGAAGTTGAGTGTTGTCGCCAGGAATCAACACAGCATTGAACATCCTCGGTCTGTCCTTTACTTATAATCTGAACTGGAAACTTCACATCTCATCTCTAGCTAAAACAGCCTCTGTGAAGTTAGTGGTTCTGAGACGTCTCCGCCAGTTTTTCCTCACCCCCCAGCTGCTAACTCTGTACAAGGGCCTTATCCGTCCATGTATGGAGTATGCTTCACATGTCTGGGGGGGTTCCACTCATACTGCTCTTCTAGAACAGGGTGGAATCAAAAGCTTTTCGTCTCATCAACTCCTCTCCTCTAACTGACTGTCTTCAGCCTCTCTCTCACTGCCGCAATGTTGCATATCTAGCTGTCTTCTACCGCTATTTTCATGCTAACTGCTCTTCTCATCTTGCTAACTGCATGCCTCCCCTCCTCCTGCGGCCTCGCTGCACAAGACTTTCTTCTTTTTCTCACCCCTATTCTGTCCACCTCTCTAATGCAAGAGTTAACCAGCATTCTCAATCATTCATCCCTTCCTCTGGTAAACTCTGGAACTCCCTGCCTGCTTCTGTATTTCCACCTTCCTATGACTTGAATTCCTTCAAGAGGGAGGTTTCAACACACTTATCCACCAATTTTTGACCACTGCTTTGACCCTTTTATGGGACTGACATTTCAGTGGACATTTTTTTTATTGGATTTTTGTTGCCCTTGGCCAGTGTCACTCCTACATAGAAAAAAAAGTAATGTGTTTTAATCTCATTAATTACAAAATGCCAT
>NW_026973730.1:20000-22500 GCF_035594125.1 Scylla paramamosain
ATTATTTGAGTCTGTAGCCTGTGACCGGTCCCTGGGGCAAATGAGATGAAAAATTGTGATACGGTTACTGGTGGCGATGTTGAGGTGTTGAAACGTCCTGGAAAATGATACAGTTACTGGTGGCGATGTTGAGGTGTTGAAACGTCCTGGAAAATGATACAGTTACTGGTGGTGATGTTGAGTGTTGAAACGTCCTGGAAAATGATACAGTTACTGGTGGTGATGTTGAGTGTTGAAACGTCCTGGAAAATGATACAGTTACTGGTGGCGATGTTGAGGTGTTGAAACGTCCTGGAAAATGATAAGAGTTACTGTTGGTGTGATATTAATTGTCAGATGAACTGGGAGACTCTGGAAGCAACAACCTGTGGATTAATAAGGTGCTAAACTGGCCGGTGGAGAAATTGTTGACGGAGTGGATTGTGATAGAATAAGTAGGAGTTAATTTGAAAACGAGAAACGGAGTCGCCGGTGAAGGTCATGAGGTAATCTTTAAACGCAGTAAACCCGACTTAGAAAAATTAAGAAGGAAGCCATTTTGTTGCTGCAAAGACTCAAGATGCAGGAGTGTTCAAGAAAAAAAGGGTTGGTTTTATGCAGCTATATAACTTTACTGTGGGTGATCTTGTACATAGAGAAGGAGCAACATGTGGAAAAGGGTAATAAACAATTCAATACAAAATCCAAAAGAAAAATTGTAAGATGACACCTGGACAAGAGGGAAGAGGAGGAAGCATGAAAGGAGATTGAATATATTAATGGTAGCAGCAGATAATATTAAGGTGATAAAAATAGCGTCAAGAAACCACTGAAAGCTGTAATGAACCTAACCTATTCTTTGCACATACTACTAGGAAGACGAAGAAGGAAGGAGGATGAAGGAAAAGTCCCCGAGGATGCATAGGACATGGAAGACCTCACCAACGGCAGCTTGAGAAGGATGTCTGCTGTGGAACGGACAAGTTGGTGAGAAATATATTAAATAAAGCCCAAGTGAGTTAAAAGGAAGTATTTAAGATGATGGAATGATGTAAATAAAGCAACTGGGGGGAGTGCCAAACAGGATATTGAACTTGCTCAGAAAATTCAGTCCAGTGGTGAAGAGACAAGACCAATACTTGAAGGATGAAAGGAAAACCCGTTCAACTACAGACCAGTGTCCTTAACTAGTGTTGTAGGAAGATTAAGTGGAAGAACAGTGGAGGGATGGATGGAACATTTGAAAAAGAAAGGTTTGGTTAAGTCTGGAAGAACAGTAGAGCGATAGATGGAACATTTGAAAAAGAAAGGTTTGGTTAAGTCTGGAAGAACAGTGAAGCGATAGATGGAACATTTGAAAAAGAGAGAAAGGTTTGGTAAAGTCAGGAAGAACAGTAGAGCGATAGATGGAACATTTGAAAAAGAGAGAAAGGTTTGGTAAAGTCAGGAAGAACAGTGAAGCGATAGATGGAACATTTGAAAAAGAGAGAAAGTTTTGGTTACGTCAATTTGCACTTAGAAGGAAGCCTAGTCAGCACTGCGCAGGAGAGACACAGAAAGGTCTCTTATATTTAAAAGAAAGCAAATGACAAACACAACCACACTAAATATTGCAATAAAAGATAAAACATGGAAAAATCAGAGGGGAACTGCTGGATCTGAAGGCGGATCAAGTGATGACAAGAACCATGATATAGGACCTTGGCTGGAAGTTAACAGTGGCATCACGCAGGGGTCAGTGCAGGGACCTATGGCGTTTGGTACATACACAACACCAATGAAAAAAATAGTTACATGAATATATTTGCAGATAATGCTAAGCTGATGAGAAGGGAAGAGAATGCAAAGAACTGTATGATTTAAATGAGATGAATAAATAGGGTTTGTCTTGGCAAATGGAAGGAATATGAAGTTCTGCTAAAGTATATAAGATTAGTGACATTATGAGAAGCTGTGAAATTAAATAAATCAAGAGGAAATGGATTCGATGAGGGAAAGTTGATGAAAATTTGACTCCGCAGACAAAATTACTTGACACGACTAGTCTGTTCAAATAAAATGCTGGAAAAAAAGTTGCACGTTTAAACAAGAAGACCAAGAAGGAATATGAAGTTCTGCAAAAGTATATAAGATTAGTGACATTATGAGAAGCGGTGAAATTAAATAAATCAAGAGAAAATGGATTCGATGAGGGAAAGTTGATGAAAATTTGACTGAAGAAAAAATTACTTGACACGACTAGTCTGTTCAAATAAAATGCTGGGAAAAAAAGTTGCACGTTTAAACAAGAAGACCAAGAAGGAATATGAAGTTCTGCAAAAGTATATAAGATTAGTGACATGAGAAGCTGTGAAATTAAATAAATCAAGAGGAAATGGATTTGATGAGGGAAAGTTGATGAAAATTTGACTCCGAACACAAAATTACTTGACACGAGAAGTCTGTTCAAGTGAAATGCTGGAAAAAAAGTTGCACGTTTAAACAAGAAGACCAAGATTGCAACACAGCACAGGCATGGAGG
>NW_026973730.1:60000-65000 GCF_035594125.1 Scylla paramamosain
TGGAAGCCGTCATGTCGGTGGCAGCAGCGGCAGCAGCGGTGGCGGTGGTGGCGGGTGGTGCTCTGCTGCGTCACAAATGAAAACCGTTTTGCTCTTGCCAGTTCAGTTTCCAAATTTCTGACTTGGTTTCTGCAGTGAGGCGATCTGATTCTGAGAGAGAGAGAGAGAGGGAGAGAGGGAGAGGACAATGTGTGAGTGTGTCTGTTGACAGTGAACAGCACTTGGTGAAACACACCCAAAACACACTCAAAACACACCAAAACACTCAAAACACACCCAAAACACTCAAAACACACCAAAATACACCCAAACACACCCAAACCACACCCAAAACACACTCAAAACACACCAAAACACTCAAAACACACCCAAAACACACTCAAAACACACTGAAACACACCCAAACACATCCAAAACACACTCAAAACACACCCAAAACACTCAAAACACACCCAAAACACTCAAAACACACCCAAACACACCCAAAACACTCAAAACACACCCAAACACACTCAAAACACACCCAAAACACTCAAAACACACCCAAAACACTCAAAACACACTCAAAACACACCCAAACACACTCAAAACACACCGAAACACACCGAAACACACCCAAAACACACTCAAAACACACCCAAAACACTCAAAACACTCAAAACACACCAAAACACTCAAAACACACTTCAAAACACACCCAAACACACTCAAAACACATTCAAAACATACCAAAACACTCAAAACACACCCAAAACACTCAAAACACACCCAAAACACTCAAAACACACTCAAAACACACCCAAACACACTCAAACACACTCTTACCTTCAATTCAACATTTTCTTGCAATATCTGTCCTCCAACATTTCTCCCTTCCTCCTCCTCTCTTCCTCCTCCTCCTCCTCCTCCTCCTCCTCCTCTTCTTCTGTCACATTCATCTGTTAGAAGCTGAATTCTAATCTTTAAATCTTCAATAACCCTTTCCTTGTCCTGTGCCAAAGCTTTCACCGCTTCTGCAAACTCCATCTATTACCCAAAAAAAAGAAAAAAAATAGTATTAACATAAAATCCAGTTTAAGGAATTGTAAAGGTCACAAGGTCAGTACAAAGCAAGACAGAGGTCAGGAAGGTCAAGGAACAAGAGATTAAGTTTGAAATGGTTTGGTTTGATACACAGACACGAAGAAAAGATGTTATTGATATTATTGAAGAGTATAACAATATCACTATTCAAGATATATATATATTTTTTTAAAGATTTATTAAAGTTCATTATTTCATTATTGTTGATATGTTAATGACTGCTATTAATTAAGGAAATAATGATGGAATTAATTAGTCTTGTCAGGGTTCTCTCTCTCTCTCTCTCTCTCTCTCTCTCTCTCTCTCTCTCTCTGCGACTATATTAAGCCTTAAGGCAGTTTGGGTGTGTGTGGCAGTGTCTGGGTGTGGTGTGGCAGTGTTTGGGTGTGTGTGGCAGTGTCTGGGTGTGTGTGGCAGTGTTTGGGTGTGTGTGGCAGTGTTTGTGTGTGTGTGGCAGTGTTTGGGTGTGTGTGGCAGTGTCTGGGTGTGTGTGGCAGTGTTTGGGTGTGTGTGGCAGTGTCTGGGTGTGTGTGGCAGTGTTTGGGTGTGTGTGGCAGTGTCTGGGTGTGTGTGGCAGTGTTTGGGTGTGTGTGGCAGTGTCTGGGTGTGTGTGGCAGTGTTTGGGTGTGTGTGGCAGTGTCTGGGTGTGTGTGGCAGTGTCTGGGTGTGTGTGGCAGTGTCTGGGTGTGTGTGGCAGTGTCTGGGTGTGTGTGGCAGTGTCTGGGTGTGTGTGGCAGTGTCTGTATTGACTTGATTGAAGGTTCCTGTGGTTTACTCACATCACACTAATTGAAATCAAGTGTTGGTGGTGCAGGTGTGAGCAATAGCCAGGTAGAGAAGGAACACAGTTTTTGGGCATTTTCAGATGTGTAAGTGTGTAATGTGTTATGTTTTCAGGTGTGTAAATGTGTTTTTCATGTGTAGATAGCTTGGGTTTGTATTTCTGTCTGTGTATTGTGTTGTTTTGTGTTGAATTTGTTGTTGTCGTGTTTTGTTCGTGTTTTTTCTTCATTCCTCTGTGTGTTTCTTTCCCCCGTCTCCTGCCTCTCCTTCACAACAAACATCATTCTTTTCTTGCACCAATTACCATCCAATCAATGTTTTTAATCCTTATATTCTCTCTCTCCCTCTCTCTGTCCGTCTTACCTGTTTTTCGTCATCTAGTTTCCTCCTTTCTTCCTCTCTTATACTTGCAATTCTCTCTTCAATCTCTATCTCTCTCTCTTTCATTAGTTCCTCTCTCAGTCTGTCCAGGCCCTGAGGAAATTAAAGAGAGGCATTAGAGTAAGATAGAATATTTGCAGTGTGAATTGTCGGTGTCCTCTCTTTCTCTCTTTCTCTCTTTGTCTCTCTCTCACCTCCCATCTGTTGAGAGACGAGGGTGGGGAGGAGGGCGGGTGCTCCTCGCTGGGACTTGAAGAGAAAGGCAAGCTAGTGGGGGAGGTGCTGGTGGTGGCTGTCGTCCGTTGTCATCATTCTAAATCTAGACCTTATGCTTTCAACTTCCAGCCTGTGCCTCTTTCTCTCCTCCTCCAGTTCCCTTCGGCCTTCCTCCACCTGAAGTAGTAGTAGTAGTAGTTGTAGTAGTAGTTGTAGTAGTAGTAGTTAGTGTTTTGGCACAGGGGACATGACAAGGGTGACTAAGAGGGGGTCTGGTGGGGGTCTTCAAGTGGCACAGGGGACATGACAAGGGTGACTAAGAGGGGGTCTGGTGGGGGTCTTCAAGTGGCACAGGGGACATGACAAGAGTGACATTAGCAGGATCATGAAGAACAGCACTAAGGGGAGAACAAGAAGTGATGTGTTCAAGGTTGATAAAGTTAATATTTATGAGATGGGAATGAAATGGCTTTAAATAAGGTGATGTGTGAACTAAGTAACAAGGATGTGTGTGTTGAGTCGTCAGGGAACTCTGAAGGATGACTGGACAGGTGTATGGATGGGAATGACAGGTGGAAGCAGGTGGAAGCAGGTGGAAGCAGGCAGGTGTGTTATGTACAGGGCCTGCGACATGTAGACCTCCTGGCTTGTTGCACTGCCCTCGTGTTGCTTGTGGCAGTGCTGGGAGTGGACACTTGGCTGTCACACAACTGCAAAGGGTGATGCACACACAAACAAACAAAACTTGAATAATTCCTGACTCAAAAATTTCCCGACTCAAAAGTTTTTCAAGACTCAAAATTTTCCCGACTCAAAATTTTCCCGACTCAAAATTTTCCCGACTCAAAAGTTTTTCCCGATTCAAAAGTTTTTCAAGACTCAAAAGTTTTTCAAGACTCAAAAGTTTTTCCCGACTCAAAAACTTTTCCTTACCACAAGAGCAAGTTTCCTCTGCACTTCCTCTTCCTTCTCCTTCTCCCAGTGCCTCCTCTCATTCTCCAGAAATTCTTGTCTTTCTCTCTTCTTTTCTTCTTCTTTCCTATGCAAATCTTTCTTCCACTCAGCTCTGATCTTGTTCCCTTCTTCTTCCACTGCTTCCTCCTTCTCCTGCCTCAACCTACGAGAGAGAGAGAGAGAGACAGAGAGAGACAGAATAAAAAAAAGACAAAAGAATTATATTGTACCATTAAATCACACACACACACACACAAACACACACACACACACACACACACACACACACACACACACACACACACACACACACACAGACCTTTCCAGTAGCTCTGCCTTCAATATTTCCAGTGCATTTCTTTCCCTCTCTACAAAACTCGTTTCCAAAATCTTTACAATTCTTTCTTTTTCTTGCTGAAGTTGCTCCCTTACTTTCTCCTCCACTCTTCCCTCCAGGCCCGGCCACCAGCGTCTGTGGGAGGAGGAGGAGGAGGAGGAGGAGGTATATAGCAGTGGTGAGCAAAAGAGAAATGAACACCAACAATAACAATCAAAATGAGAGAGAGAGAGAGAGAGAGAGAGAGAGAGAGGAGAGAGAGAGAGAGGAGAGAGAGAGAGAGAGAGAGAGAGAGAGAGAGAGGAGAGAGAGAGAGGAGAGAGAGAGAGAGAGAGAGAGAGAGAGAGAGAGCCTTACCTCCTTCACTGTTCCTAACTGTTGTCTTAACTCTTCCATCTCCAGTTCATGTTCTAGAGTAGCTTGCTTCATCTTCTCTCTCCACCTTTCCTCCACCTCCTCCACCTCCTTCTTCCTCTCCTCCTCCATCTTCTGTCTTGCCTCCTCTGCTTCCGTTCCTGCTTGCTGGAAGACAGACATGCATCAGACACACACACACACACAAACACACACAGTAATAGTATTAAAACCACATAATAATAATAATAATAATAATAATAACATATTTACCTGTAGGCTTTGTTCTTGTCTATGCAATTGGTCCATATATACTTCAATCTCCCTGTGAGCATCTTCCAACTGGCCTTTATAAACATCAGCCAGTCTGTGTGTGTCTGCCAGCTTGTGTTGAGTGTCTGCCAGCTTGTGTTGAGTGTCTGCCAGCTTGTGTTGAGTGTCCTGCCAGCTGCTGGTGAAGGCTATCCGATCTCTTTCCTTTCCTCTTCCTCCTCCTCCTTCCTCTTGCTTGTGTTCTCGTCTTGTATCTGTCAAAAGAGCTGCTGGTGAGAGGAGGAGGAGGAGGAGGAGGAGGAGGAGGACGACGAGGAGTGTGAAAATGATAGTGGTGGTGAAGAACAAGAAGAGGAAGAATGAAAAGAAGAAGAAGAAGAAGAAGAAGAAGAAGAAGAAGAAGAAGAAGAAGAAGAAGAAGAAGAAGAAGAAGAAGAAGAAGAAGAAGAAGAAGAAGAAGAAGAAGAAGAAGAAGAAGAAGAAGAAGAAGAAGAAGAAGAAGAAGAAGAGAAGAAGAAGAAGAAGAAGAAGAAGAAGAAGAAGAAGAAGAAGAAGAAGAAGAAGCAACAAAAAATATAACACAATTCTCTCTCTCTCTCTCTCTCTCTCTCTCTCTCTC
>NW_026973730.1:70000-72500 GCF_035594125.1 Scylla paramamosain
GGAACAGCTGATTCTCCTCCTCCTCCTCCTCCTCCTCCTCCTCCTCCTCCTCCTCCTCCTCCTCCTCCTCCTCCTCCTCCTGCTGCTGCTGTGAATACTTACTTCAATCTAACGTGCAAATTCTCCGACAGCTCTTCCTTTGCCTTGATGCATCTCCTTTTGATGTCTTGCAGCTGAGAGAGAGAGAGAGAGAGAGAGAGAGAGAGAGAGAGAGAGAGAGAGAGAGAGAGAGAGAGAGAGAGAGAGAGAGAGAGAGAGAGAGTTAGTAACACCTCCAGTAAGAATTTCATAGTATTTTTTGATTATTTTTATTATGTTCCTATATTACTACTACTATTACTACTACTACTACTATTACACACACACACACACACACACACACACACCTTTTGATGGTTTTTCAACATGTGCATCAAATTCTTGCGGTGTGAAGTGCAGAGGTCAGGGAATATAGATGGGTCATTCACCTTCCCTGCCCTGTCCTGGTTCTTCAGCAGAGCCTGCCAGAGAGAGCACAGGTCAAAGAAGCACTATTTTCACTATGAACCAAGAGACACAGGATAGTCAGAATTGGAGGGAAGGTGGAAGGAACATGGAGGAAGGTCTGTGAGGAAGGAGAAGTGTGGAGGTAACTCATGGAGGGAGATATGGAGGAAAGAATAGACGGTGGTGGAGGGGAAAATGGCTGGCGGTGATGTCAGACTATCTAACAAAAGCACTATTTTAACTATGAAGCAAGACTCGCAGGATAGTCAGGATTGGAGAGAAGGTGGAAAAAACATGGAGGAAGGTCTGTGAGGAAGGAGAAGTGTGGAGGTAACTCATGGAGGGAGATATGGAGGAAAGAATAGACGGTGGTGGAGGGGAAAATGGCTGGCGGTGATGTCAGACTATCTAACAAAAGCACTATTTTAACTATGAAGCAAGACTCGCAGGATAGTCAGGATTAGAGGGAAGGTGGAGGGAACATGGAGGAAGGTCTGTGAGGAAGGAGAAGTGTGGAGGTAACTCATGGAGAGAGATATGGAGGAAAGAATAGAGGGTGGTGGAGGGGAAAATGGCTGGCGGTGATGTCAGACTATCTAACAAAAGCACTATTTTAACTATGAAGCAAGACTCGCAGGATAGTCAGGATTGGAGAGAAGGTGGAAGAAACATGGAGGAAGGTCTGTGAGGAAGGAGAAGTGTGGAGGTAACTCATGGAGGGAGATATGGAGGAAAGAATAGACAGTGGTGGAGGGGAAAATGGCTGGCGGTGATGTCAGACTATGTAACAAAAGCACTATTTTAACTATGAAGCAAGACTCGCAGGATAGTCAGGATTGGAGAGAAAGTGGAGGGAACATGGAGGAAGGTCTGTGAGGAAGGAGAAGTGTGGAGGTAACTCATGGAGAGAGATATGGAGGAAAGAATAGACGGTGGTGGAGGGGAAAATGGCTGGCGGTGATGTCAGACTATCGAACAAAAGCACTATTTTAACTATGAAGCAAGACTCGCAGGATAGTCAGGATTGGAGAAAAGGTGGAAGGAACATGGAGGAAGGTCTGTGAGGAAGGAGAAGTGTGGAGGTAACTTGTGGAGGGAGATATGGAGGAGTACCTGTGAGAAATTGCTCTGCTCCTGCACCACGTAGGCGGCATCATGCATGAGCTGCTCCAGGCCGCACAAACGCTCACCAAGCCCCTTCACCTCCTTCATCTGTGGCCGGTCTGCCTCTCGAAGCACAGCGCTGACCTCTTGCCCCACTTGTTCCAGCAGCCCCTCACTGATCTGTGTGGCAGCAGCAGTACTGGTGCTGAGTGTGTGTGTGTGTGTGTGTGTGTGTGTGTGTGTGTGTGTGTGTGTGTGTGTGTGTGTGTGTGTGTGTGTGTGTGTGTGTGTGTGTGTGTGTCTAGTTGAAGTGACGCGGGTTTTTGAGGGTGTTTTTACAGTTGCAGTGACAGATTAACAACATTTCTGCATTACTGACAGGAGAAACACTCTTTTAAAAGGCTCCAGTTGAAGTGACACGAGTTTTCAAGTGTGTTTTTACAATTGCAGTGACAGATTAACAACATTTCTGCATTACTGACAGGAGAAACACTTTTAAAGGCTGTAGTTGAAGTGACGTGGGTTTTCAAGGGTGTTTTTACAGTTGCAGTGACAGATTAACATTTCTGCATTACTGATGGGAGAAACATTCTTTTAAAAGGCTGTAGTTGAAGTGATGTGGGTTTTCAAAGGTGTTTTTACGGTTCCAGAGACAGATTAACAACATTTCTTCATTACTGACAAGATACACTCTTTTAAAAGGCTGTAGTTGAAGTGATGTGGGTTTTCAAGGGTGTTTTTACGGTTCCAGTGACAGATTAACAACATTTGTGCATTACTGACAGAAGAAACACTCTTGAGAACCAGGTTGAGTGTCCCTGTGGCCTTGGAAACATGCAATATTCTAACACAGGGGGAGAGGGAGCCACAGTAAAGACAAATGTGACAACACTCAACTTGTTAAACGACG
>NW_026973730.1:80000-92500 GCF_035594125.1 Scylla paramamosain
CTCACAACACAAGGGGGCAGTCACAGCCTGCCCTCTAAAGACAACTCTCTTCCTCCACACAAAACTACAAGCACCTAATAACACACACACCATTCACTCTAAAATTTTAAAATCATCATGACGACTCCTACACCAGCCTCGGAGTCCCCATCTGGTGAGGGGACCATAAATGTCCCCAGGTCGGACTGCCTTTCCGTCGACGACCCTAAGTGTCTTGACACCCCCCTCAACTTTTTCTTCATTAACTTCTGCAACATTCGCGGTCTAAGATCTAATTTTCAATCTGTAGAACACCACCTCTCCTCTTCTAAACCTCATCTTCTTTTCCTCACTGAAACTCAGGTGTCTGAGGCAACTGACAGTAGCCCCTTTTCTGTTCCCTCATACTTTCTTTATCCTCATTTTCGATCCAAAGCTGGATGCTGCGTTTATGTGCGCAGTGACTTAACCTGCTCTCGTGCCCACGCTCTTCAATCTTCTGAGTTTTCCACCATCTGGCTACGACTACAGAGTCAGAGTCACTCTCATACTAAATTTATCTGTGGTGTATACCTCTCACCTAACTCCTCTGACTATAAGAAATTCTTTGACTACTTAACTTCCAAAGTGGAGCACATTCTGACCCTCTTCCCTTTTGCAGAGATCTCCATTCTTGGAGACTTCAGTGTTCACCACCAGCTTTGGCTTTCCTCTCCCTTCACTGACCATCCTGGTGAACTAGCCTACAACTTTGCTATCCTCCATCACCTAGAGCAATTGGTGCAACACCCTACTCGTATTCCTGACTGTCTTGGAGATACACCCAACATTCTTGACCTTTTCCTGACCTCTAATCCTTCTGCTTATGCTGTCACCCTTTCTTCTCCGTTGGGCTCCTCCGATCACAATCTCATATCTTTATCTTGTCCTATCACTCCAATCCCTCCTCAGCATCCCCCTAAGCGAAGGTGCCTCTGGCGTTTTGCCTCTGCTAGCTGGGGGGACCTGAGGAGGTATTTTGCTGATTTTCCTTGGAATGACTACTGCTTCCGTGTCAGAGAGCCGTCTTTGTGTGCTGAGCGCATAACAGAGGTGATAGTGTCTGGCATGGAGGCGTACATTCCTCACTCTTTTTCTCGTCCTAAACCTTCTAAACCTTGGTTTAACACAGCTTGTTCTCGTGCTATACATGATAGAGAGGTGGCCCACAAAAGGTACTTAAGCCTTCCATCACCAGAATCTCATGCACTTTATATTTCTGGCTGGAACCATGCCATGTCTGTTCTCCAACTAGCCAAAAACTCCTTCATTAACAGAAAATGTCAAAACCTTTCAAGATCTAACTCTCCTCGTGACTTCTGGCATCTAGCCAAAAATATCTCCAATAACTTTGCTTCTTCTTCTTTCCCTCCTCTATTTCAACCAGATGGCACCACTGCTATCACATCTATTTCTAAAGCTGAACTCTTTGCTCAAACCTTTGCTAAAAACCCTACCTTGGACGATTCTGGGCTTGTTCCTCCCTCTCCTCCACCCTCTGACTACTTCATGCCACCTATTAAAATTCTTCACAGTGATGTTTTCCATGCCCTCGCTGGCCTAAACCCTCGGAAGGCTTATGGACCTGATTGGGTCCCTCCTATTGTTCTCCGAAACTGTGCCTCCGTGCTTGCACCTTGCCTAGTCAAACTCTTTCAGCTCTGTCTGTCAACATCTACCTTTCCTTCTTGCTGGAAGTTTGCCTACATTCAACCTGTTCCTAAAAAGGGTGACCGTTCTAATCCCTCAAACTACCGTCCTATTGCTTTAATTTCCTGCCTATCTAAAGTTTTTGAATCTGTCCTCAACAGGAAGATTCTTAAACATCTATCACTTGACAACCTTGTATCTGATCGCCAGTATGGGTTCCGTCAAGGCCGCTCTACTGGTGATCTTCTGGCTTTCCTTACTGAGTCTTGGTCATCCTCTTTTAGAGATTTTGGTGAAACTTTTGCTGTTGCCTTGGACATATCGAAAGCTTTTGATAGAGTCTGGCACAAAGCTTTCATTTCCAAACTACCCTCCTACGGTTTCTATCCTTCTCTCTGTAACTTCATCTCAAGTTTCCTTTCTGATCGTTCTATTGCTGCTGTGGTAGACGGTCACTGTTCTTCTCCTAAATCTATTAACAGTGGTGTTCCTCAGGGTTCTGTCCTATCACCAACTCTCTTATTATTATTCATTAATGATCTTCTAAACCAAACTTCTTGTCCTATCCACTCCTATGCTGATGATACCACCCTGCACTTTTCCACGTCTTTTCATAGACGTGCAACCCTTCAGGAGGTAAACATATCACGCAGGGAAGCCACAGAACGCCTGACTTCTGATCTTTCTAAAATTTGTGATTGGGGCAGAGCAAACTTGATATTGTTCAATGCCTCAAAAACTCAATTCCTCCATCTATCAACTCGACACAACCTTCCAGACAACTATCCCCTCTTCTTCAATGACACTCACCTGTCCCCCTCTTCTACACTGAACATCCTCGGTCTGTCCTTTACTTATAATCTGAACTGGAAACTTCACATCTCATCTCCAGCTAAAACAGCTTCTATGAAGTTAGGTGTTCTGAGATGTCTCCCCCAGTTTTTCTCACCCCGCCCCCCAGCTGCTAACTCTGTACAAGGGCCTTATCCGTTCATGTATGGAGTATGCTTCACATGTCTGGGGGGTTCCACTCATACTGCTCTTCTAGACAGGGTGGAATCAAAAGCTTTTCGTCTCATCAACTCCTCTCCTCTAACTGACTGTCTTCAGCCTCTCTCTCACCGCCGCAATGTTGCATATCTAGCTGTCTTCTACCGCTCACTCAAACAATGCTACAACGTAAATCCCTTTGCTCTTCCTCACAAAATTTTGCGTTTGTTTAACTTTATCTTATTATTCATGAGCTACCCAAATAAGCGGTGCAGCCATTACGTCACTGGTATGACTGTATAAGTGCCCACATCTCCCCTGCCTTTGCTGCAGTGTTGCGGCACATCCCCTCTGTGTATTCCGTCACCAAGGAAAGTCAAGCGTGGCACAGTTTTGAGCGCAGTCCCCCCGCAGTGACATTGGTGCAGTCACCCCTTCCATCAACGCAGTCTTCAAAGAGAACGGCACAGATTGACGGTGACTAAAGCAAACTTACAAAGTCAACCTACAGTTAATAATAATGATAATAATAATAATAATAATAATGATAATAATAATAATAATAGTAGTAGTAATGGTAATAAGAGGAGCACTAGTGTAACTGAGGGTGCAGCGCGGCCTTTCACTTCCACCTGAAGGAAAATGAGAAGCAAGATTTATGTTTGTACAATAATTTTATTGAGAAGCAAAATGAGACAGTGTGAATATTGATAACTTTCGTGTTGTTAGTGAAGGAGCAATGCGTGGAGCGGTGTGTCCTGCCGCCAATATTCACACCAACAGCCGCCACCATCACAACCCGCACTCTCAACTTTACATGTGTGTCTGTCTGTCTGTCTGTATGTGTGTGTGTGTCTGTCTGTTAATGGGCGTGTGTATGTGTTTGCTTGTCTACTCAAAAATAAATAAATAAATAAATGATGGTGGCAGTGGTGTGGTGTGTGGTGTGGTGCAGCAGTGCCGTGCCAGCACCACGCCACACTGCACCACAGTCACCTCAGCAGTGGGGCAGTGGCGGGCTGCCTCCTGCACCTCCTCCAGGCCCCGCACCACCTGGCCAGAGACACCAGGCCAACCACCACCACGCTGCCTGTCCCCGGGTAGCGTCACCACCGCCACCACCACCACCACCGCCGCCTGGCCAGACTGCCAGCACTCACCCTGGGAAAGGTGAAGCAGCACGGGGCTCCCTCTCTCCCATCACCTCCCTGGCAGTCTCCTCCCCGCATCTCTTGCACCTCAGACACAACTTGTTTTTTGTTGGTAATAATGATAATAAATTTAATTATGAAGTTTAATGAGCTTATATGTTTTTTTTTTTTTTTAGTTTTTTTTTTTTTAATGCAAAGTTAGTTAGTTTAATATAACTGATCTGATTACACTTTCTGCTGTTTGTTATTTTTAATGGAAGAAATTATTTTTGTTAACTGTGTAATGGAGTGCGTTGTGTCACGAACACTGGCCTGCTTCACAACAACAACAACAACAACAACAACAACAACAACAACAACAACAACAACAGCATGGCCTCACCACTCACACAAGCTTACTAAACAAAAAATAAAATAAATAAAACAAAATAAATAAATAAAAATAAATAAAATAAAGCAACAATAACTTTAATACAAAAAAAATATAATTTAAATCAAATAAATTATTTTTTTATATTTTAAGAAAAATCATGTTTTTTTTCAATCTTGACAAACAGTCCCATTATTTACCTCATTGTAGCCCAATCCAGCCCAACCCAGCCTATTCCAGCCCAATCCAGCCAAACCCAGCCTATTCCAGCCCAATCCAGCTCACTCCAACTCATTCCAGCCCAATCCAGCCCAATCCAGCCTATTCCAGCCCAATCCAGCCCATCCCAGCCTATTCCAGCCCAATCCAGCTCACTCCAACTCATTCCAGCCCAATCCAGCCCATCCCAGCCTATTCCAGCCCAATCTACCTCACCCCAACTCATTCCAGCCCAATCCAGACCATTCCCGCCCATTTTAGCCCAATCCAGCCCATTCTAGCCCAATCCAGGTCATTCTAGCCCATTCCAGCCCAATACAGTCCATTCTAGCCCAATACAGCCCATTCTAGCCCATTCCAGCCCAATACAGTCCATTCTAGCCCAATACAGCCCATTCTAGCCCATTCCGGCCCAATCCAGCCCATTCTAGCCCATTCCAGCCCAATACAGTCCATTCTAGCCCAATCCAGCTCATTCTAGCCCATTGCAGCCCAATACAGCCCATTCTAGCCCAATCCAGCTCATTTCAGACCCATTCTAGCCCAATCCAGCTCATTCTAGCCCATTCCAGCCCAATACAGTCCATTCTAGCCCAATCCAGCCCATTTCAGACGCATTCTAGCCCAATACACTTACCCACCACTCTGAAAACCAATCTCCCTCTCTCTCTCTCTCTCTCTCACCACCACCACTACTACTACTACTACTGCTACTACCACCACCATCACCACCACCACTACTACTAGAGTCACGCAGGTAGAGGTCGGAGGGCAGCAGTTGGAGTTAACAGTGACCATAGGGAAATTAGGTACATTTTAGAATGGGAATAATAAACTGTTAGAAGCAAAAAGACTAGTAAAATACCTGACTTTAGGAAAACACACTTGAGGAATTAAAAAGGTACCTCCAAGGACTGAACTGGCAAGGGATGCAGGGTCAGGTCAGGTCAAGGACGGAGTTCAGAGAGATAAGGCAGGGTGAGGCGCGAGGGTGCAAACGAACACAATACATTATAACACAACATAAAATATATTCCCTTCTTACAATACAATACAGTACAGTTCCCTCACTCAACTCTAACAACCCAAACAGACGCCTCATAACACGTGCCCATTACAACACAACTGCCCTATATAACATCACACACACACACACACACACACACACAGCAAGTCAGTATACGAGCAACAAATGAAACACGTGAGGAAGGATTTGAAGAGAATTGATAAAAATGTTGCAATAAATGATGAACGTGCAGTGAAGAGAAAAATAAATATTGCAGGGATTAATTTTCTACTTTATATATTGCTGTCAACATTAGGAGTAACAGCAGTGACACGTGGCAGTAGATAATAACTATAGGAAATGAATGATAGGTCAATATATGTTTACAGTGCCTGATTGTGAATAAGTTTGAGTAATTGATTGATATGATTGGCTGAGTGGGTGAGGCAATTGAGTCATTAAGAAACCAAATGTGAATGAATGAATGAATGAATAAGAAAAAGAATAGATAAATAAATAAATAAGACAATCAAGGACTAACTTAATAGAATTTATGGTGGCATCGTTACTTATAAAACAAACAAACAAACAAACAAACAGCGTAATATTCTAGAAACATGAAAAAAAAATAAATAAATAAATAACTGGCCGAGAGACTGATGCGCAGGAAGACAGTCAGACAAAGTGGCAAGCACACACACACACACACACACACACACACACACACACACACACACGCATGATAAAGGAGACTAACAGGAAACTCAGAAATAAAGAATAATACTGCAAATTGAACGTAAGTTTGGGGCAAAATTGATCAGTTTTAGGCTGCGAGACTTGTGGTGGCGTGGTCAAAGCTGGACTTTCATAGCCTATTAACTTTTCTGCACTGAACCTCTCTCTCTCTCTCTATCTCTATCTATCTATCTATCTATCTATCTTTTCATCTATCTCTATCTTTCTGTCTATCTCTATCTATCTATCTATCTATCATTTTACCTCACACAAGTGCATTATTATTTTTTTCCATCTCACCAGCATAGTACGTGTCTTTACATTCCCAGCATGTTGTGAAAGGCCAGTAAAGAGGAAGGGGGGGGGGTAGCAACGCCTTTTCCTCTGTGTTTTTTCCTTTGTGTTTATTTATTGATTTATTATTAGAGACAGACTAAAGGTGATTTTACTGAGTCCTCGCTGAACCTTGATGAATGAACCTGGTTTTGTCATACGTATTTTGATAAGAATGACCGTTAGGTTAGGTTAGGTTAGTCTTTTTGTTGTTGTTGTTGTTGTTGTTGTTGTTGTTGTTAATGGTGAGATTGTGGTGGTTTTAATTTGCTGGTTGTTGCAGTTGTGGTGGTGGTAATAGTGGTGAGTAGTAGTAGTAGTAGTAGTCGCACCACCACCACCACCACCACCACCACCACCACCAGTAACAGCAGAATTAGCATTAAAAATCAAACCATATCATATTAACTTACACCAATATGAAGTTGAGTCCCACGAGACCAAGGTAGGAGAACAATATATCGAAAAAACGCAGTAAAAGAAACTTAATATTATAAGACGGAGAACAGGGAGGCCAGTGTATCGTAAGAAGCATTACTAACAGGAGCCGTGTATTATAAGTCACAGTACAAAGACAGTACATTGTAAGGCATGGTACAGGAAGGGCAGTGAGGGGCGAGGCATAGTACTCACTGATGAACGGTGTGTCCTCAGCTGGCGGCAAGAACTCTGATGGTTAAGACGGACAGTGACGGTGAGTTGTGTTGAGATACCCTGAGTCACCTTCTCCCGGATTCCTCGGCATATAGAACACCAAAGGAACTGCAGAAAACAGAGTGAAGGTACATGTAGGTGAAGAGTAAAGGTGATGCAGATGTTGTATATAGGCTGGTGGTGTTGATGGAGGTGTTCAAGTGCCAGATACAATAAGGTGACAAACAAGATATTCAGGGTTAGCAATCAGGAAAGGTACGTTTTCTACAGGGAATGCCACTTGTAGGTCTCGTCACGTCATGCAACAATCTATATTTTGTCGTGTCATGTTCCTGTGGTGATGATGGAGGAGTGCAAGTGGCATAGGGGAGACACACGGTGATGTAGACAAGATTGTATATGGTCAATAGTCAGGATGGGGCTAAAAGATGCTATAATTTTCAAGGAGTGACGAGGCTGGGTCAAATCAAGAAGGAATACATCAATAGCAAATACTTCCTGGTCTGTTTGAGAACTATTCCTAACTATCTGAGAAATCAACAAATTCTAACAAGCTAATTGGGAAATGAACTAACTCTAACAAGCTAAGAGGTCAATTAATTCCAACGGGGTAACTAAGAAATCAAATTCTAACAAGCTGACTAACAAATCAATGAATTCACACGAGATAAAATCATTCTAACAAGCTAATTAAAAACTCCAGCTTATCCTAACCTAACCTAACTAAGAAATAAAATCATTACAAAAAAATAAACAAGAAAATTAATCCAGTACGTTTCCACACCACACAAGTTCCTCCCCCGCTGTTAGAGGAAGGGGAGACGGTAAGGCTTCCAGCACGCCCCTCTGGCTCAAGGCGTCTTGGCAATACTGGCGGGGTGCAAAGGTCACAACTCCTTGGCTTACGTTCAAATTGTCTTCACCAAGCCGGGGATTCGAACCCTACTAGTGTGTGTCGGGCGTTCTAAATGACTGGTAATAACAAAGTGGGTGGGCAATTTTACTTAGCGAAAATAAAAAACCGAGTACAATATAATATTTTACTATTTGTGGTGCAGATAACGAGTGTTTGTTTTTTGAAAGAGATACGCAGATATGAATTCTCAAGGACAGTAATCAGTAACGGATGAATGGAATACAAGAGTGACATAGGATCAATAATTAGGAGAGGAAGAGAAATAGTGGGTACAGCTACATTTAAAAGAGATAAGAAGGCACTGCATCTTAACAACAATGATGAAGTAATCAGAACAGGCCGAGAAATAATGGATTTAAGCTTGAGAAACTTTGGTTTTTAAGATACGCAGGAGTGAATTTTCAAGGACAGTAGTCAGTAAGGGATGAATGGAAGATTACAAGAGTGACAAACAAAATATTTAGGGTTAATAATTAGGAGAGGAAGAGAAATAGTACATTTTGAAAGAGATAAGAAGGCACTGCATCTTAACAACAATGGTCGATCACTGTAATGGACTCAGTAATCAGGTTGTTAAGGCTAAAATAAAGCTACACAAATTTATGGATGAGGGTGACAGGTGCTTGCAGGTAAGAATGCTTTATATACAGATTGCCACTTGTAAAATTATTGATGATCTCTCGTAAGTTGTCGTTCCTTTAATGTTAGCTTAGAACGTTATACACAAGGATGCTTAAATAAACAATGAGATCTTCTATCACCTCTGTTGAATATTTTTTTTTAAGTTAATGCAAAGTTGTACACGAGTATTTTACTGGACTTTAAAGAAACCACAGCAATCCTTCTTCATGGACATAATAACGTAGAGATTAATAATGAAGATAGGGAGTAGACGAAAAGATGAAAGAAATGAAAGACATAGAATACAAAAAAAAAAACAATCAATAATACAAAATAATAACAAAAAAATCAACACAATAAAAGGGAAATAGAACACAAAAGACAATTAAGAGGAAAATCACCACAAACTAATAAATATATAAAAAAAATACAAGGAAATACGCAAGAATCGCAGAGGAGGAGTAGAAGGGAAAGACAGCCAGCTAGGAACACTTTGTCCTTAAAGGAGCAACCATACGATCTCATGTACCCGCCATGGAAGCCAGGCAGGAGGAGGAGGAGGAGGAGGAGGAGGAGGAGGAGGAGGAGGAGGACACAACAAGTAAAAATCTGAAGAACTGAAAAATTAACAGTTTCTAAAATCTCTCTCTCTCTCTCTCTCTCTCTCTCTCTCTCTCTCTCTCTCTCTCTCTCTCTCTCTCTCTCTCTCTCTTTACTTATTGAATTATGTAGATGAAGGAGGGAGTAAGAGAGGGAGGGAGGGAGGAAGGGAGAAAAGAAGGGAGGAAGATATGTTAGGGTAAAGAAAGAGAGAGAGAGAGAGAGAGAGAGAGAGAGAGAGAGAGAGAGAGAGAGAGAGAGAGAGAGAGAGAGAGAGAGAGAGAGAGAGAGAGAGAGACAGAGGCACCAAACCCTTACACCCAACCAACCACACACACACACACACACACACACACACACACACACAAGAAGTTATACACTGAATCAATTAATAAAACAGGTAAGGGGGGCGCACCTGTGTCAGACTGGAGTAATTAATTAGGTAAAAATGAAGAAGAAAACATTAGGAAGAGATAAATAGGTAATATATAGAGTCTACCTGTGGAATTAGATAAGATATAGTAATGAGAGAGTGTGGAGGTGAAAATTGATAAGCATGCAGTTAAATATTGAGGTGATATTGTGCATGGGAAATATATTAGCAAGTTAACAGAAAGTAAGTTATAAGTAGATTTGTAATGCAGAGAGAGAGAGAGAGAGAGAGAGAGAGAGAAAGAGAGAGAGAGAGGTAGTACTGAATGGAAAATTGATAGACTGGTAGTAGTGACTGTTCTTTTCCTTCTTTCTTCTTTCTCTTCTTAATTTCTCTTTCCGTGACTTTTTTTCGATCTCTCCTCTTCTTTCTCTCTCTTTCCCTCTATATCCTCTTCTTTTTCTTTTTCTGTATTTTTTTTTTTTTGTATTTTTCCTCTTCTTTCCCGTGATTTTTTTTTTTTCAGCCTCTCCTCTTCTTTCCCTCTCTTTTCCTCTCTTTCCTCACTTTTTTTTCCGTAAGTCTCCTCTTGTTTTCGTCTTTTCCATGATTCTGGACTTTTTTCTCCCTCTCCTCCTTCACTTTCCTCATCATCATATCTTGTGGAGTAGTATCTTCTGCGCCTCCTTCTACTCCTTCGCCTCAAAATAAGTAAAGTTCTGACCAAGTATCTGCTATCGTCAAAAGAACTTATAAATTTGCCTAGTTTCATTTTCTCTCCCTCTGAGCTACTAACACACTGAATGGCTAAAATCTGACCTCTTGACTGTTAATGGCACATGTTTCTCTTCACTTGCGTTACTTTAGATAAATAATATAGACCTGAAATTGAACTTCAGGCCCCGGGAGGTTCTAAACATTATTTACGTCTTTTGAAACTATTGTCTCAGATTCCTTCTTATTTTCATTCGTTCGTGGCAGTGACAAGTAGATCAAAGGGTTAAATGTAAGCGTAGTGTGTAGTCTCAAATGTTTTAATGGCCCAGTTAGAATCGTAAAGGAAAGTGTGTGTGAACATGGGGTGCTGACATAAATTTTAGGAGGTACTGAAAAATGCTGCGTATTTTATAAAGGGGGTAGAATGTAAACTATTTGCAAGGCACACCAAACCATCGGGAGTGTCAGGAGTGATCGAGTCTCAAATGTTTTAGTGCCCCAGTCAGAATCGTAAAGGGAAGTGTGTGTGAACATGGGGTGCTCAGATCAATTTTAGGGTGTACTGAAAAATGCTGCGTATTTTGTAAAAGGGGTAGAATGTAAACTATTTGCAAGGCACACCAAACCATCGGGAGTGTCAGGAGTGATCGAGTCTCAATTGTTTTAGTGCCCCAGTCAGAATCGTGCTGACATAAATTTTAGGGTGTACTGAAAAATGCTGCGTATTTTGTAAAGGGGTAGAATGTAAACTCTTTTTGCAAGGCACACCAAACCATCGGGAGTGTCAGGAGTGATCGAGTCTCAAATGTTTTAGTGCCCTAGTCAGAATCGTAAAGGGAAGTGTGTGTGAACATGGGGTGCTCAGATCAATTTTAGGGGGGACTGAAAAATGCTGCGTATTTTATAAAGGGGGTAGAATGGAAACTCTATTTGCAAGGCACACCAAACCATTGGGAGTGTCAGGAGTGATCGAGTCTCAAATGTTTTAGTGGCCCAGTCAGAATCGTAGAGGGAAGTGTGTGTGAACATGGGGTGCTCAGATCAATTTTAGGGTGTACTGAAAAATGCTGCGTATTTTGTAAAGGGGGTAGAATATAAACTATTTGCAAGGCACACCAAACCATCGGGAGTGTCAGGAGTGATCGAGTCTCAGTTGTTTTAGTGCCCCAGTCAGAATCGTGCTGACATAAATTTTAGGGTGTACTGAAAAATGCTGCGTATTTTGTAAAGGGGTAGAATGTAAACTCTTTTTGCAAGGCACACCAAACCATCGGGAGTGTCAGGAGTGATCGAGTCTCAAATGTTTTAGTGCCCTAGTCAGAATCGTAAAGGGAAGTGTGTGTGAACATGGGGTGCTCAGATCAATTTTAGGGGGGACTGAAAAATGCTGCGTATTTTATAAAGGGGGTAGAATGGAAACTCTATTTGCAAGGCACACCAAACCATTGGGAGTGTCAGGAGTGATCGAGTCTCAAATGTTTTAGTGGCCCAGTCAGAATCGTAGAGGGAAGTGTGTGTGAACATGGGGTGCTCAGATCAATTTTAGGGTGTACTGAAAAATGCTGCGTATTTTGTAAAGGGGTAGAATGTAAACTATTTGCAAGGCACACCAAACCATCGGGAGTGTCAGGAGTGATCGAGTCTCAGTTGTTTTAGTGCCCCAGTCAGAATCGTGCTGACATAAATTTTAGGGTGTACTGAAAAATGCTGCGTATTTTGTAAAGGGGGTAGAATGTAAACTATTTGCAAGGGACACCAAACCATCGGGAGTGTCAGGAGTGATCGAGTCTCAAATATTTTAGTGCCCCAGTCAGAATCGTAAAGGGAAGTGTGTGAACATGGGGTGCTGACATAAATTTTAAGGTGTACTGAAAAATGCTGCGTATTTTATAAAGGGGGTAGAATGTAAACTCTTTTTGCAAGGGACACCAAACCATCGGGAGTGTCAGGAGTGATCAAGTCTCAATTGTTTTAGTGGCCCAGTCAGAATCGTGCTGACATAAATTTTAGGGTGTACTGAAAAATGCTGCGTATTTTATAAAGGGGGTAGAATGTAAACTATTTGCAAGGCACACCAAACTATCGGGAGTGTCAGGAGTGATCGAGTCTCAAATGTTTTAGTGCCCCAGTCAGAATCGTAAAGGGAA
>NW_026973730.1:97500-100000 GCF_035594125.1 Scylla paramamosain
AATAAAACGAGAGCTACGCAGCCACGACTCTTCAACGGTAGCCAAACTCCAAGATGCGCTTCACCACCTCTGGAACACATTCGCTCCACAACATCTCATGGTGCTTGCAGACAGCCTTCCGGCACGTTTGGAAGAGTGCAGGAGACGTCAAGGGAAGCCAACAAAGTATTAGTTGTAAGATCAATAAATTTCTTTGGATGCATTACATGTTTATATTACCCGGCGCAGCGTGGGAGAGGGGTGCGACAATGTTCATGGCGAGCACTGTAAATACATAAAGAAAGGCAAAAAATGTTATAGGAAAGAGGATTATTGCATCTCGGAAGTAAACAAGGACAGCAAGGAATAATAATCATTTTCTCACCTCAAACAGTAAAGAGAGTAATTTTCTCGTTTTTCACCTGTGCTATCAATAAAAAGAGGTGGAAGAGAAGAAGTCAAGTTCAATTAAAGGTAAATACATAAAGAAAGAGGCAAAAATGTTATAGGAAATAGGATTATTGTCTCTCGGAAGTAAACAAGGACAGCAAGGAATAATAATCATTTTCTCACCTCAAACAGTAAAGAGAGTAATTTTCTCGTTTTTCACTCGAGTTATCAATAAACAGAGGTGGAAGAGAAGAGGTCACGTTCAATTAAAGGTAAATTCATAAAGAAAGGCAAAAAATGTTATAGGAAATAGGATTATTGCATCTCGGAAGTAAACAAGGACAGCAAGGAATAATAATCATTTTCTCACCTCAAACAGTAAAGAGAGTAACTTCCTCGTTTTTCACCTGTGCTATCAATAAAAAGAGGTGGAAGAGAAGAGGTCAGGTTTAATTAAAGGTAAATACATAAAGAAAGGCAAAAAATGTTATAGGAAAGAGAATTATTGTCTCTCGGAAGTAAACAAGGACAGCAAGGAATAATAATCATTTTCTCACCTCAAACAGTAAAGAGAGTAATTTTCTCGTTTTTCACTCGAGTTATCAATAAAAAGAGGTGGAAGAGAAGAGGTCAGGTTCAATTAAAGGTAAATACATAAAGAAAGGCAAAAAATGTTATAGGAAAGAGAATTATTGCATCTCGGAAGTAAACAAGGACAGCAAGGAATAATAATCATTTTCTCACCTCAAATATTAATAGCCACTGGTAAGACAGGTGCAATCAAAGGTAATTATATAAACGGAATAGCAGGAAATATTACTAGAAGATTATTATTTCTTAACAATTTAATAGAAAGTTATGGGTAGTACCTCTCCTCTCACCTTACCTATTAATAAACAATGATGAAGGACAAGATGACAGGTGGAACTAAAGCTAGAGTTATTAAAAAAAAAAAAAAAAGACGATATGTTATGCGAAAGAGGATTCCTGTCTTTTTTATCTACATGGGAAAAGAGAACGAGGAATAATTACCTTGTCATTTCAAATATTAATAGTCACAGGTAGGATTAAAGATTAATAAATAAAAAAAAAAAAGATGAAAAGTATTATCTTAACTACTCAGTAAAAAAATAAGGAATAAATAATCACCTTGTCATTTGAAATATTAATAGTCACAGATAAGATTGGTAGGATTAAAGATTAGTAAATAAAAAAAAAAAAAGATGAAAAGTATTATCTTAACTACTCAGTAAAAAAATAAGGAATAAATAATTTTCTTCTCACTAACAACACTCACAGGCAGGACACGTACAGTAACTCCCAAAACTATCTTTAAAAAATAAAAAGGTTTACATTCTGACAATGAACGATATTATTTGACACGTTTGGTGATCACGGTGGCAACAGTTGGCAGCCCTGCACACTAGGGATGGTTGTCGTACATAATAACCTAAGCAATAGATCGATCAGGAAGCAGGTGTCATACTGCTCAATATGCCAGTTGCTGTACACTCAAAGGTTACTACATAAACAACAGGAAAAATGTCATACGAAAAAAGAATCTATATATAAGGAAATGGAGAGACAAAAACAGCAAAATTATAATACAAAAAGATTATATTTATTTTTTAAACTACACAAATAAAAGTTCAGAAAAATATATTTCTTCTCACTTTAGCTATTAACTGTTTATTTATTTATATTACCTATTAATTTATACAGTATTATTATATTTCATAGAGGGAGTGCCACGTGTAAGCCTGATCGCTTCTTGCAGCTTCCATTATTTATTAGGTTCCTATGTTCATTTTTTTGGATTTTATTGTTTTTTTTTTTGTTTATTTACTTTCAATTTCTTCTTTCTTGATTTTTTGTTCATTTTCTGATTTTATTTCTTCTTCATTCTTGTTTTTAGTCGCTGATGACTTTTTTTTGTTAATTTTTTTGCTTTTTCTTTTCCTCCTCCTCCTCCTTTTTTTTGGAAATTATTGTTTTCGTTTTTTTTTTTTACTTTCAATTTCTTCATCCTTGATTTTGGTCGCTGATGACTTTTTTTTGTTCATTTTCTGATTTTATTTCTTCTTCAATTTCTTCATTCTTGATTTTGGTCGCTGATGACTTTTTTTGTTCA
>NW_026973730.1:102500-132500 GCF_035594125.1 Scylla paramamosain
CAATGACTTGGAAAATGAAATTAGTAGTGATGTTAGTAAATTTGTGGATGACACGAAGATAAGTAGATTAATTATGTGAGAATCGGATGCCATCGCCTTGCAGGCAGACTTAGATAGGATGAAGGAATGGACAGACAGATGGCAAATGCAGTTTAACATAAAAAAAAATGCAATGTACTTAGCATAGGTACAGGAAACCCACACAGTAGATACACAATAAACAACTCGGCTCTGGTAAGTTCAGGGTACGAGAAAGATTTAGGAGTTATAGTTAGCTCTGAACTCCGTCTAAGAAAGCAATGCATAGAGGCCAGAAACAAGGCAAATAGTGTATTAGGATTCATTTTTAGGAGTGTTAAAAGTAGAAGACCTGAAGTAATATGAAAGTTAGCGCTGGTCAGACCTCATCTAAACTACGCTGTGCAGTTCCGGTCCCCACATTACAGGAAAGATATAGGCCTATTAGAATCAGTACAGAGGAGAATGACTAAAAGGATACAGGGGATGAGGAGTGTTCCTTACGAAGCGAGGTTGAAGCGGTTAAATTTACATTCTTTAGAGAGACGTAGGTTAAGAGGGGACCTGATAGAAGTCTTTAAGTGGTAAAAGGGTTATAACAAGGGAGACGTAAGCAAAACTCTTAGAATCAGTAACCAGAACAAGACAAGAAATAATTGGTTCAAGCTTGAAAAATTTTATATTTAAAAAGAGAAAGGAAGAAATTGGTTCTCAAATAGAGTGGTAGATGAGTGGAACGGACTCAGTAATCAAGTTGTTAGTGGTAAGACATTAGGGAGCTTTAAGAGAAGATTAGACGAATTTATAGATGAGGACGATAGGTGGAAATAGGTAGGTATATTTCATACAGGGACTGACACGTGTAGGCCTGATGGCTTCTTGCAGCTTCCCTTATTTCTTATGTTCTTATGTTCTTAATATTCACTGGTAAATAACAAAAGGAAAACTTGAATTGAAGGTCAAAACGAAAAGAAAAATAGAACAAATCTTATACCAAAAAAAAATCATACATTTTGTTTAATTATGAAATGAAAAGAAAATAAGAAAAATCAATGGTCCTCTCACCTGAGCTGTTAACCTAATCCCAGGCAGGACAGGTACAATTAAAGGTAACCACATCAGCAAAAGAACACGAATATTATACAAAAAGAACATCATCTTTGTTAAGTAGTAATGGAATAATGAAAGACAAATACTTACATAAAACAACAGAAATATTATACAGAAAGGTCATTATTTTTCTTTAGCTACATTATAAAAACGTGAACGAGCAACAGCCAGCAGTAATTACACACTGGCTTGGGAATAAAGGTAGACAGGTGAGACTGAAGTGGTCTGGACGTGTCAGGAGGAGAGACCAGGAACATGTGGGAAGGAGAATGCTGGAGAGGTATGTACCAGGCGGGAGAAACTCAACTGGTGGGAGTGAAAAGAGAAAGACACGTGAATGTTTAATGATGTAATGAAAGAAGACATGCTTGTACTGAGTGTGACTGAGGAAGGGAAGAAGACCTGAGTGTGAATGAGGAAGTGTGACTGAGTGATGACTGAGGAAGTGTGACAGGAAGTGTGACAGGAAGTGTGACAGGAAGTGTGACAGGAAGTGTGACTGGAAGTGTGACAGGAAGTGTGACAGGAAGTGTGGCAGGAAGTGTGACAGGAAGTGTGACAGGAAGTGTGACTGGAAGTGTGACAGGAAGTGTGACAGGAAGTGTGACTGAAGAAGTGTGACTGGAAGTGTGACAGGAAGTGTGACAGGAAGTGTGACAGGAAGTGTGACAGGAAGTGTGACAGGAAGTGTGACAGGAAGTGTGACAGGAAGTGTGACAGGAAGTGTGACAGGAAGTGTGACCAGAAAAGAAGAAGGAACATAAATAAATAGACGAGAGATTTTATTAACTCCTTACTTCCTTTCTTCCCTGCAGTACAAATTGTGAGGAACAGTGAGGAAGGGATAAGGAGAAGGAAAAATGGCAAACAATATATATAAACAATAGCATTACTGGAAATGGAAAGAGAAAAGAAAAATTATAAGATGCACAAAAACAATGAAATGTAACCACAAAAAAAAAATAAATAAATAAATAAATAAACCTCAAAAGGAAACTGAAACGAAAGCAAAACACACACAAAAAAAAGATAAATAATAATAAATAATAAATAAAATAAGATAAATAAATAAATAAATAGGTAAAATGACAAGAACAGTTCATTGACCTCGCTCGCCTCTCGTGGCCTGGCCTGTCACCTTAAAAAAAAGATAAATAATAATAAATAATAATAAATAATAAATAAAATAAGATAAAATAAATAAATAAATAAGTAAAATGACAAGAACAGTTCATTGACCTCGCTCGCCTCTCGTGGCCTGGCGTGTCACCTTAATGAAAGCACACCTGATGAAAAGAAGACAGGTAGCTACAAATGTAAACACACCTGAGAGTAACACCTGACACCTCCACTGAACCACCGATGCACAGACAAAACCTCCTACATAAAAATAGCAATGTGGTCTGCTCACAGTCTTTTCTCTCTACAGTCTTTCCATTTCTAACTATACACCTTCCTCTGTCCAAACTCTTCTTCATTCACCTTCTTCCTCTAATTAAAGTAAAAAGTAAAGTGACACCTGAGCATGTGTGTATGTACCTGCGCGTCAGTCACTCTCCTGTCACTCACCGATAACACGTCAAGAAGCACAGATGAGGAAAAGAGGAAGGGCTTGTTCGCTAACCACTTCCATTAACGACAGGAGGGAGGGAGGGGAGGAGTAACATAAATTAACATATAAAAACAGTGGTGACTCGTACGATAAAGTCAACACTGTTAGTAATTAAAAGACGCAAGATTGTAAAGAAAGAATGAAAGAAAATAGAGATAGGAGTATTAATTAACAAATACAAGGATATGATGGTTTATAGGAAATTATGATGGTTTATAAGAAGGATATCTGCTGAAACTACGTATTACTACTATAAAATGCATGCTAAAAATTAGGAATGAATAATGGTAAGGCTTCCCCCCCCCCACCATCCTTCTCCTCTGATGTTGCACCTGAAAGAAAAGGAGTTAGAGAATATTATATACCTCGTAGTAAAGGAACGCATGGAAATATAAAAAAAAAAAAAAAAGTAATAATAATAATATCAATGAACACACAGGATGATATTGGTTTGTATTTTTAGATGTTTTAGTGTTTTACATCGACTAATTATTAACAGCGACTATTGAATTATGACAGTTTTCAGTTTTTTATTTATTTATTTATTTATCTTATTTTTTTTTTATTTATTCATTATTTATTTTTTTTTTTTTTTGTGTGTGTGTGACAGGTTAACGCGAATTCAGCTTTTTATTTATTTATTTATTTATCTTATTTTTTTTTATTTATTCATTATTTATTTATTTATTTATTTATTATTTTTTTATATGTGTGTCTGACAGGTTAACGATAATTCAGCTTTTTATTTGTTTATTTATTTATCTTATTTTTTTTTTATTTATTCATTATTTATTTATTTATTTTATTTTTTTTTTTTTTTGTGTGTGTGACAGGTTAACGAGAATTCAGCTTTTTATTTATTTATTTATTTATCTTATTTTTTTTATTTATTCATTATTTATTTATTTATTTATTTATTATTTTTATGTGTGTGTGACAGGTTAACGCGAATTCAGCTTTTTATTTATTTATTTTTTTTTTTTTTATTTATTCATTATTTATTTATTTATTTTTTTGTGTGTGTGACAGGTTAACGCGAATTCAGCTTTTTATTTATTTATTTATTCATCTTATTTTTTTATTTATTCATTATTTATTTATTTATTTTATTTTATTTTTTTATTTATTCATTATTTATTTATTTATTTATTTATTATTTTTTTATATGTGTGTGACAGGTTAACGAGAATTCAGCTTTTTATGTATTTATTTATTTATCTTTTTTTTTATTTATTCATTATTTATTTATTTATTTTATTTATTTATTTTTTTTTTGTGTGTGTGACAGGTTAACGAGAATTCAGCTTTTTATTTATTTATTTATTTATCTTATTTTTTTTTTTATTCATTATTTATTTATTTATTTATTTATTATTTTTTTATATGTGTGTGTGACAGGTTAACGAGAATTCAGCTTTTTATTTATTTATTTATCTATCTTATTTTTTTTTATTTATTCATTATTTATTTATTTATTTATTTATTATTTTTATATGTGTGTGACAGGTTAACGCGAATTCAGCTTCTTATTTATTTATTTATTTATCTTATTTTTTTTATTTATTCATTATTTATTTATTTATTTTATTTTATTTTTTATTTATTCATTATTTATTTATTTATTTACTTATTATTTTTTTATATGTGTGTGACAGGTTAACGAGAATTCAGTTTTTTATTTATTTATTTATTCATCTTATTTTTTTTATTTATTCATTATTTATTTATTTATTTTATTTTATTTTTGTATTTATTCATTATTTATTTATTTATTTATTTATTTATTATTTTTTTATATGTGTGTGACAGGTTAACGCGAATTCAGCTTTTTATTTATTTATTTATTTATCTTATTTTTTTTTATTTATTCATTATTTATTTATTTATTTTATTTTATTTTTTTTTATTTATTCATTATTTATTTATTTATTTATTTATTATTTTTTTATATGTGTGTGACAGGTTAACGAGAATTCAGTTTTTTATTTATTTATTTATCTATCTTATTTTTTTTATTTATTCATTATTTATTTATTTATTTATTTATTATTTTTTTTTATGTGTGTGTGACAGGTTAACGCGAATTCAGCTTTTTATTTATTTATTTATTTATCTTATTTTTTTTTATTTATTCATTATTTATTTATTTATTTACTTATTATTTTTTATATGTGTGTGACAGGTTAACGAGAATTCAGCTTTTTATTTATTTATTTATTTATCTTATTTTTTTTATTTATTCATTATTTATTTATTTATTTTATTTTTTTATTTTTTTATTTATTCATTATTTATTTATTTATTTATTTATTATTTTTTTTATATGTGTGTGACAGGTTAACGCGAATTCAGCTTTTTATTTATTTATTTATTTATCTTATTTTTTTTATTTATTCATTATTTATTTATTTATTTATTTATTATTTTTTTATGTGTGTGTGTGACAGGTTAACAATAATTCAGCATCGCCAATATGTAACACCATGAGGTCACAAAATCGTCTCTGTGTGCGGTTTTTTAAAGTATTCCTGAAGAGAGAGCTAAGCCTTTAAGAACATGTGCAGTGTGTCACAACAGCAAGCCTAACATACTACACATATTTATTTCAACTACTTTCCTGTTATTTATTCTAGTATTTTGTAATAAGTCTGATTAAGTATGATTTAAGAAGATGCGCAGTGTGTCACAATACCAAGACCACACTGCACATATTTATTTCAACTACTTTCCTGTTATTTATTCCAGTATTTTGTAATAAGTCTGATTAAGTATGATTTAAGAAGATGCGCAGTGTGTCACAATAGCAAGCCTAACATACTACACATATTTATTTCAACTACTTTCCTGTTATTTATTCTAGTATTTTGTAATAAGTATAACTGTTACCTTATTAATATTCTTTCATCATATTGTATCATTTTCTAGTTAATATATTTACAAGGAATTAATTTCTATATATATATATTTTTTTTTTTATATTTCTGTCCTCAATCCAACAGCTCACATGACTAACACATTTGTTTGACCAGTAATAAATGTTTCAAATGTTTCAAATGTTCGGCACACCAAAACACAAGAGCACAAGGGAAACAAGCAAAGACCCAGCTGACCTACATGAGGCACTCCCTGTATGATAGACGCTTGTGTGTACCTGTCCATAACTCTGTCTCTTTTAAAACTCCTCATTGCCTCACCACCACCACCACCACCCTTATTAATGAGTCATTTAACCAAAGATTTACCAAACTGTTCTATTTATTTATTTATTTTTATTTATCTATTTTATTAAACTCCTCATTGCCTCACCACCACCACCACCACCCTTATTAATGAGTCATTTAACCAAAGATTTACCAACCTGTTCTATTTATTTATTTATTTTTATTTATCTATTTTTTTCTCACTCTTTCCTTAAATCTATGTTCAGTGAGCTTGGGCCGCCTGTTGAGTACATAGGATAGCCAGTCCCTTCCTGCAACGCCTTTATATTCCCAGTCTTAGCTAACAGTCCCAAGGGTGGGGTCCCAAGGGTTAAGGGTGGGCGAACCTTGGAGTGGGCAGTGGCGACCCTGTCAGGATGCTAACTGTTCATCTATAATCATTAAGCGCAAGAGATATCAAGTTTCTTTAACTACAACTATCAACTTGAGTCTGTTTCATGTAAGAACCTTTACTTAACTTATTTCGTATCAAGACTGGGTGAACCAAAGAACTCCCAACAGCGACTGTGCTAGGGTATTATTTTGCCTCTTATATAAGGTTTCCAGCTCCTTTAACTACAAGTATTAAGTTGAGTCTGTTTCATGTAAGAACCTCTACTTATTTCGTATCAAGACGGGGTGAACCAAGGAACTCCCAACAGCGACTGTGCTAGGGTATTATTTTGCCTCTTACACAAGGCTTCCAGCTCCTTTAACTACAAGTATTAAGTTCAGTCTGTTTCATGTAAGAACCTTTACTTATTTCGTATCAAGACTGGGTGAACCAAAGAACTCCCAACAGCGACTCTGCTAGGGTATTATTTTGCCTCTTACACAAGGCTTCCAGCTCCTTTAACTACAAGTATCTTCAACTTCAGTCTGCCTCATATGCCACAGCAAGGCCGGGTGTCCTAGCAGCGGGCAAAAGCCACTCTGACAGGTCACTGATTATCTACTGTTATTTAATAAACGGAAAAAGGATGTCCAGCTTCTTTAACCACAAATAAAATCTCATCAATTTTGGTCGCTTCACATGAGAACACAAAAGAAGAACAGACACCAGATTTACCGGTCTGTATCGAGAGAGTGTCCATCTATTTACTAATGGCAGTGAAGTCCGTGTGGAAGAACAGGACGGATGTACGAGTATAACAAGGCTCTCCCCAAGTCCACCTGTCCCTCCACCACCTCTACCTATCTTTTGTCCCCGTCTAATCTTCAATAAAACGTGTATTTTTTCTTACCCTAAACCCTTTACCACAATAAACAAGTGACTCACCTATGCCACTAATAACACAAGGCAACGTGAGACTAAACAAGAATGAAATGAGTGGCCAATATAAAATTCCTTTCCTTTTTACCTTCAACTCTTCACTACTTGAGCAAACCTACTGAATACACAACACACTATTCTATACCGCTAAGGGCACGGCAGGATGAGACTGAACATATAGACTATACGAGGTGTGTCATTAAAGTTCCAGGACTGGTGTCCTAAAAGATGAATTTCAAACCCAAGCCACAAACCACCATATTTCCCCTTCAAAGTAATCCTTCTGGAGTATACAACTGCGCTCCCAACCCTCTACAGTCACTAATCTTTTTCTTACGTGCTTTTAAAATCATGTCCTCTGTTGCAGGTCGTTTAACAATGAGCGCTGAACAGCGAACAAACTTGAAGTTTTTGGTGCAGTTGGGGAAAACGCCGTCAGAAGCACTGGGTATGCTGCAAAAAGTGTACGGGGATGAGACAATGTCACGCTCACGTGTTTTTGAGTGGTGCAAGAGGTTCAAAGAGGGCCGGGAGGACGTGGAAGATGACCCCAGGAGTGGAAGACCCTCAACGAGCAGGAATGAGGCCAATGTTGAGCGTGTCAAGCAGATGGTGCGTGACGATCGTCGGTTGACTGTTCGAAAGATCGCAGATGAGCTTGGCATGAACCACAACAGCGTGTGGAAGATTATCACTGAAGATCTGGGCATGCGGAAAGTCTGTGCGAAGATGGTGCCGAGACTCCTGAACGATGACCAGAAGGGACGACGCATGCAGGTGTGTCAGGACATCCTCGAGCGTCTGGAAACTGAACCAGACTTGCTCAGGAGAGTCATCACCGGCGATGAGTCCTGGGTATTTGAGTACGACCCGGAGACCAAACGCCAGAGCCTTCAATGGAAGAGTCCGGCGTCGCCACGGCCGAAGAAAGCAAGGCAGTCCAGGTCCAGCTTCAAGGTCATGTTGATCGCTTTCTTCGATGTGAGGGGCATCGTCCACTGCGAGTTCTTGCCACAGGGCCAGACAGTCAACCAACATGTGTACAAAGAAGTACTGCGGCGTCTGCTTCGTGCAGTGCGCGAGAAGAGGCGGGAGTTGTGGCAGGGCAACTCGTGGCTGCTTCACCACGACAATGCGCCTGCTCACAATGCCCTGAGCATCAGAGAGTTCTTGGCCAAGAAGAACATCGCCGTGCTGGAGCAACCGCCCTACTCACCTGACCTCGCTCCGTGCGACTTCTTCCTCTTCCCCAAGCTCAAGGAGGTCATGAAGGGGACCCGTTTTGATGATGCGGACGACATCAAAAAGGCCGTGACGACGGAGCTGAGGAGCATCCCGCAAGAATCCTTCCAGCAGTGCATGCAAGCCTGGCAGAGAAGGATGGACAAGTGCATGCGGTGCCAGGGGGATTACTTCGAAGGAGATAACCTATAGTTTGTAGCCTGGATGTGAAATAAAACTTGTGTGGCACCAGTCCTGGAACTTTAATGACACACCTCGTACATCACCGCTTCTATAAACATACCTTCTTTTACCCTAAGCTCTCCACCACGTCACCCTAAGGTCTCTACAGTACCAAACGAGCAACACAACACACTCACCCTTGCCATTGATAAGCGGGCAGGACAGGATGAGACTGAACAAAGAACATTGGTCGTCGCCTGAGCTACATGGAGGTTAGGTCCGGGTAAGGCTCTGGCCAGCATGAACAGTAAGTGACGTTCTTATCTGCCGTGAACTCCATCAGGTCAAAGAACATTGGTCTGCCGTGAACTCCATCAGGTCAAAGAACATTGGTCGCCGCCTGAGCTACATGAAGGTTAGGTCCGGGTAAGGCTCTGGCCAGCATGAACAGTAAGTGACGTTCTTATCTGCCGTGAACTCCATCAGGTCAAATCCTCCGTTGGGCTCTCTAACCTCCTTTTCTTGGTGGGTTGTTTGGCCTCTTCCTTCCTCTGCGTCTTCGCCTTCTCGCTTAACGTCTCTTGGTCGTTCATTGATTGCTGCTTCCTCTTCCTGCTTTTGGATCGCGTTGTAAACAGTGGTGCGTGAAAAACTTCACAAGGAAAGCCAGGCATGGTTTGAGCCCTGGCGGCACCCACCACGCGCACCAATCAGAGGCCTCCATTTGAACCTAACAGCCAATCAGATGCAAGAACGATACAACTATATATCATAAGTCTTCCGTGGTGCATTAAGTTTGAAGTACGTACATAACAACTTGTTTTTCTTTTTGTTGTTGTGTAAATGCTACTATGGGTTTGAGAGGCCGTGTTACGTCGTTTTTCTGGAATACTCTAACAAACAGGTGAATTATTTCCGTTAGTAGGGTCCAGTGAGAACAGTGTGATGTATGTATATTAAGTGCGGATTCTGAAATGCGTCCGCGTCTTATCTAGACAACCTTTAACAGGCTCTCGTGGGAATTAGTGGCATTTCCAAGCGTGTGTTTGTCATTGCAGTGATAGGAGTGACAGTAGTTCAGCCTTATTAATCGGGACAGTTTAGAGAAAGTGACTAATCAATTCTGTGGTCTTTGAAAACAATCGTGATGGCAGAACAAAGTCTTTCAGAACACCGGCCTTGCACTTAGGTGGCGTCGTGAAGGATGAAGCAGCAGAGACAGTCGACCAGCAAGTCACTCATTTCCTTCGTCCCAGGAGTATCTGTCCTTACACCCGCGCAAACCACCAACATTCGCCTCACTCAAACAAGCTGTCACCCATGCAACCAGTCTGTCCATTACAGTATTACCAACATTCCAATCATCATGGGTGTGTCGTGTCTTCAAAATTCATGTTTACTTTGCAGAACAGTGAAGCTTGTCGTGGCGTCAGCAATTTTATGTTTCGCTGCTTGAAGAATTCCAGTTATTGTTGACGTGTCATTTCTTCATTTGTCATACTTTATAAAATTGTGCATGTTTTCACAGCAGACAAACTGGTGCTTCCTCGGTACACACACCAGGAGAAGACTTCCTGCATGGTGGTGCACTCAATTTCTTCAAGTAGTGCACAAGGAAGAGGACTTTTGAAAACATGAGGAGCTGACGCACAATGAAGCAGCTGATACAACAGCACACAATACGGCAACACTTTACTGCTCACTCAAAGTATGGCAAGGACACTGACTTCCCTGAATGAGACGACACGATGAGCTCAGCGTGAGAAAATCAGTGTGCATTTGGCAACGTGCCTCCAGAGTGTTTACAGGACAGCGGTGATCTGCCACCTTGTCCTCCTTGCCGTAATACCCAATCCTTGCGTGTAATACCCATTCACCTCCACCTCTTGTACAGTGTAGCCACTTCATACACTATAAAGTATCTTCAGAGTCCACCTATAAAATCACCACCATATTTGTCTTTTCCACTTGTCACGCCAACCTCAACTGGAACACGACACATACAAGAACAACCTCAACTGGAACACGACACATACAAGAACAACCTCAACTGGAACACGACACATACAAGAACAACCTCAACTGGAACACGACACATACAAGAACAACCTCAACTGGAACACGACACGTACAAGAACAACCTCAACTGGAACACGACACGTACAAGAACAGGCTGAGGTTTTACCAACACTAATTTTACCTTTTTCTTAACCTTTTTCTCTCTTTTTATTGTAAACACTTTTTTTACTTGTTTGATGAAATTAAATAAAAAGTAAATAGTATTAATTACACCTGAAAAAATGCACAGAACAGATTTAAAATAGATAACAAGAACATTCGTTATAAATACAGGCAAAGTCTTGATGTCAAACACACACATTTATCATATCGTACCCAAAGCAGTGTGCCAAACTATCGTACCCAAAGCAGTGTGCCAAACTATCGTACCCAAAGCAGTGTGCCAAACTATCGTACCCAAAGCAGTGTGCCAAACTATCGTACCCAAAGCAGTGTGCCAAACTATCGTACCCAAAGCAGTGTGCCAAACTATCGTACCCAAAGCAGTGTGCCAAACTATCGTACCCAAAGCAGTGTGCCAAACTATCGTACCCAAAGCAGTGTGCCAAAGTATCGTAACCAAAGCAGTGTGCCAAACTCACAGAAATACAAAACGCAACACAAGTCACTTTACATAAAACAATATTTTACAAGGTCTAGTTCCTCAAATATAGCAAAAAGAAAGAATACTAAAAAAATAAAATAAAAAGTTGTATAATATGCGGCAAAGTTTCCTCCTGTGCTGTGTATTAAGTGAGGGGCTAACTTAGGCTCTTCGAAATTAAAAGTTTAGCGATTTATCTATGTATTCTTTATGTAGGAACTGGCCAGGGGCTGCAAAAATTTCATAAGAAAGGGACCACCGGGGTGCTAGGTACTAAAGAAAAAGGACAGAACGGATAATCCAAAATTTGAAAAATGTTTTGACTCTTCCCCCTTGAAGGGATTCTGGGATTCTTGGGATTCTGGAACTCCCAAGCAGGGACTTCCAGAGTTTAACAGTGAAAGGATTAAAAGATTGTGAATACTGGTTAAAATCCTGCATTTGGGCATTTGGGAAGTGAAGAGAATAGTGGTGGGAGAAAATAGAAGGTCTTGTGCATCGAGGCATGAGGAGAGGAGAGGCATGCAGTTAACAAGATCATAAGGGCAGTCCGCGTGTTAGTAGAGGCAGAAGGCAACAAGAGATGTAACATTGCGGCGAAGAGAGGCTGAGTCAGTCAGTTAGAGGAGAAGGCTGATAGGACGAAACACTTCTGATTCCAGCCTGTTCACGAGTGTTGAATCCCCCTCCCCCCCTCCCCCCTCATATGAGAAGAGTACTCGGATCACCTGAAGATCCGCCACCCCACCCAGCCGCACTCGGGGTGGCAGATCTTCAGGTGAGACAATCTGGGGTGGCAGATCTTCAGGTGAGACAAGCTGGGGTGGCGGATCTTCAGGTGAGACAAGCTGGGGTGGCGGATCTTCAGGTGAGACAATCTGGGGTGGCTGATCTTCAGGTGAGACAATCTGGGGTGGCGGATCTTCAGGTGAGACAATCTGGGGTGGCGGATCTTCAGGTGAGACAATCTGGGGTGGCGGATCTTCAGGTGAGACAAGCTGGGGTGGCGGATCTTCAGGTGAGACAAGCTGGGGTGGCGGATCTTCAGGTGAGACAATCTGGGGTGGCGGATCTTCAGGTGAGACAATCTGGGGTGGCGGATCTTCAGGTGAGACAAGCTGGGGTGGCGGATCTTCAGGTGAGACAAGCTGGGGTGGCGGATCTTCAGGTGAGACAATCTGGGGTGGCGGATCTTCAGGTGAGACAAGCTGGGGTGGCGGATCTTCAGGTGAGACAAGCTGGGGTGGCGGATCTTCAGGTGAGACAAGCTGGGGTGGCGGATCTTCAGGTGAGACAATCTGGGGTGGCGGATCTTCAGGTGAGACAAGCTGGGGTGGCAGATCTTCAGGTGAGACAATCTGGGGTGGCGGATCTTCAGGTGAGACAATCTGGTGGGGTGGCAGATCTTCAGGTGATCCGAGTACTCCATACATGACAGTGGGTAGAGTCACCACACTCGTTAACTTCCATATCTTTCTCCTCCTCTCCCTCGTCCTTAAATCCTTGCTTTGTACCCTTTCTTGGTTCCTTCCTTCTGCACCGCTCCGCCTTGCCCTCTTTCATTCTTTCTTCCTTCACTTTCTTTGTCAGATTACACTTTCCGAAAACTGCACTTGTATTCCTTCACTTTATCTGGAGTCCTTTCACTTTCCTGCACTTAAAACTCTTTCATTTGACCTGCTGGTGATGAAAAGGTATGGCTCCGTTCATCCGATCCTGCTGCTGCTGCCTGTGTGTGTGTGTGTGTGTGTGTGTGTGTGTGTGTGTGTGTGTAATCTGATAGTTACTTATTTTGTATTTATTAACTTATGGTGTTACGTTGGTTTGTGGTTCAATAATTTTGGATGTCTTTATAAATGTAATCATGTTTTGCTGTTATATTATAAGCTATGGTACATGGACGTGTGTGTGTGTGTGTGTGTGTGTGTGTGTGTGTGTGTTGCAGGGATGCCAGGTACACACAACCGTCCAGAGGTGTCAGAGAGTCGTCACAAGTGAAACACAAGCACATAATTTATCCGGATCGGAAACACAAGCATACCCCCTCCGCCATCCGAGGCTGGGCGGCGACTGGCGGCGGGACTGACTGTGTGTGTGATCTGAGCGCCGCGGCTGTCTCACTCTTCTGATCGGAGCGCCAACACAGCTTTGGATCACGCCTCCTTGTGTTTGATGCCTGTGTTCTGAAACGCCTCGCTCTCTCAATACGACAATGTTCAAAGGCCACAGACTTGATCAGCCGAGTTCTCTAGAGTCTTTTTCTTGTTCATAACAAGGGAATCTTGTTTATCTGCCACCAGAAATATAAAAACACCCTTGAGGACCATTGCAACTTCAACTACAGTCTTCTGAAAGTAGTGGAGGCGTGGCACAGACGTGTTTCAAAATAGTCCTTGGTTCTGTGAGGTTCTCCTTTTGTTGTGAAAGTCCGTTTTCTGTGAACTTGAAAGAAGTGTAACCATGTTTCGTATAAAAAGCAAATACGTAATTGTGGGATGCATTACGCCACGAGACTCTGCGATATGCAATAATTTACACCACATATTGCATTAGTAGCAGTAGTAGTACTATTTTTCTCTTCCCCTCCTCCTCCGCCTCCTCCCTTCATGGACACTCATCATTTACACTCACTAACCTAGTTTTGCTGACGCCAAGGTACACCCACACACTCATCCAGGACTTCCTTCCCTTCAGGAGTAACAATATCGAGCAGCCTAAAACAGCCAACAATGTCCGTAAGCCGTAAACAACCCGAACAAAATAATTGTCTTAATCGGCAGATCATTTGAACATAAATGAAAGAAATGATCCTCACTCTGTACAACCCCTTGGTCCGTCACCTCCAAAGCACTACCCGACCAAGCGGCCTTGAGAGAAAGGGAGAGTAGGACGCCAGGACGGCACCAGTGGCGCAACACCGCGACAGTGAGGCGGATCCTCTGGACCACTGCTTCCCAACCTTTTATAAGCTCATGGACCTTCAAGCGAGCTTTTGAGATATTCATGTACCCTAACACATAGGATAATGAATTACAAAAAAAAAGAAAATAAATAAATAAAAAATGCATAGTTTCAAGACTGAAAAATATAAATTAAAGTAGCAGGTCTCTGTTTTAATAATAAAAAATAATCACCCCATCCTACGTAACTGTTTTATAAGTACTAGATGTACTATAAAGCAAAATGCTACAACTCAAAACCTGTGAGGCGCGAGTTGCGTCCAAGTGTTATATACAATACGCTAATTTGTAATATTTTAATTTAAGTTTAAATTAATTTCTTACATGACACAATTTGCTTCAGGTATATGCATTAGAGTACTACTGTGCACTCTAATACATACTGGCCATGTCATGTACATGCTACATGACACAATTTTGTTTCTAAAACATCTTTGTCTACTGTGCACTCTTACATGCACTAGCCATGTCATGTACCCTATTATTTCCAAGTATCCTTTGAAAAACATCATGCGCCCTAGGGTGCACCATGTACCCAGCTTGACCATCACTCTAGACTACCACCTAAATATAGGGCAGGGTTGGCGGGAACGAGGGAGGGGCGGGGAGGCATCCCCAGCGGGGATACCGAGGCAGCGGGAGGAAGGCCACTGCCAGGCCAAGTCAGCTGTACTAGTTTTAGGGAATGGACACAAGCCTTACCAGATGTGGTCGAAGGGCAGATGGTCCATCTGAAGGCGGCAGAGAGGAGCAGTTCATGGCCTCACCGGCTCGGGTGGCAGTAGCAGCCGGCTGATCACCATTACAGTCTGGCGCCCATCAGCTGGCTGTCCGGCACATGTGCACCACCCACGGCCTTAACGACAGAGTACACCTCTGGTCACAGGAGAAGAACAACGAGACGTCCTTGCACGTCAACGACTCAGGCGAGAAAGACAAGCATTGATGTCACTCCTCACGACCAAGTACACTGCGCAGTGCGCACACGAGACAGCTATCGTGGTGTCCGTCCGGAATCCGGCTTCGTTCCAACTTTGGATTCGGATTATTCATGTTTGGACTGCATTGGTTTTAATATATATACACCATGATGGGTATTTTATCATCTGAGGTAAAGCAACATTATAATGAACATGTCCACAACCTCCTGGCTTCGCTCATTTCACCAGTTCACTACGGTTTTCAATCCTCGCCTGCTGTTCTTGAATATTACCAACCACCGCTTGTTTTATGTTTGGCCATCCTTTGACATCGCTAGACAAATATTTTAACTCATACGACAGAAACAGCAGAAATAATGATTCACGATACCCGCCATGTTCACGAGGAACCACCTCAACCAAGGAATGTACACGATATGTAGAATTCTTGACCTCCACCAAACCATGGATCCCTGGTGGGTCACACTGCACCATGCTACACAGAATGCCTTGGATCACAACTTTAGATGGATCCCCCATGAATAGAGGCATCTTAGTAGGGGGTCTGCACTCCAGCAAGGAGGGAGACAAATCCCACAGCTCCTTTCCTCTCGGCCCGGAGTGGAATCCTCATCCTCTCAGCTGAGCCAATGGAACGTGCTGCGTGACAGGTCTCAACTTACTCATCTCAATGAAGCTCAAGTCTGTAGCTTCCTTGGATTTAAACCAGAAAGTCCAGAAAGATTCGCATGACACACACACATACACACACACACACACACACACACTTGATGACAATTAAACAAGCTAGCTGCAAAAAAAGGCACATTTATTTCATTCTTAGAAACATGGTAACAATGAAGTGACATTGATGCCTGGCGGACACACTGCCTCATTTGCTCCTAGAAAAATATGCTTTACACATTATTATTACCCACTGTTGGGCCAAAACTACTCTCTCTCTCTCTCTCTCTCTCTCTCTCTCTCTCTCTCTCTCTCTCTCTCTCTCTCACCAATAAGCAAAATATATCTGATTTGCCACCGGACATGAATACAACTACATATCTATAATTATTACACACACACACACACACACACAGCTGATCATGTAAACACGTACGACCGCCAACAACTGCTGGACCAACGCCTGCAAGCAAACACTGCCGCCAGCAACTTTAGACGCCGTCAAGTGGCTAAATGAATTAATCAACGGCCAAAACGCCATCCAGGAAAATTCAGACGTGAAGAAAAACAAACGGAGAAGAGGTAAGAAGGATGGAATCCCAGCAAGATTGAGAAGGAGAGGCACTAAGACGCCGCTACCTACTGTCATGTTCGGAAATGTTCGGTCAATAAGGAACAAAATAGACGAATTTTCTGCAAACTGCAAATATCTAAGGGACTTCAGAGAAAGCGGTTTCATATCACTAACGGAGACATGGCTTCAAGATAAAGATGTAGATGAAACAGTAAACATAGATGGATTTTCATTAGTGAGAGCAGACAGGAAGGACACAGTGAAGCAGAAAGGAGGTGGAGTCGCTGTATACGTGAACGATAGATGGTGTACACAAGTGAACGTGAAGGAACGTTTTTATTGTGAAGACCTTGAATTTTTAGTAATAACATGTCGGCCATTCTATCTTCCTCGCGAATTCAACAACGTGATAGTTATAACAGTGTATATTCCGCCATATGCATCGGTTGCAAGTGAGAAGTTACAAAATTGTGTACAAAAATACGAAAATAATAATCCTGAAGGAGTTATCATAGTTCTAGGTGACTTCAATCATTGTCAAGTGTGCCCACATATCAACAAACAGTGACGTGTCCCACAAGAGGAAATGCAACACTAGACAAAATGTTCTGTAACATTAGGAATGGATATCGTGCCTATCAGAAACCAAAACTAGGTGATTCTGACCACAATATGGTGTTCCTCTCGCCATCATACTCGCAAAAACTTAAATGTGAAAAATACGAGAAAATTAGTGTGCAAAACTGGAAAAATAACGAAAAGATCATTCTTCAGGGGTGTTTCAAATGTACAGACTGGGATGTATTATTCTCGGATACAGAAAGTATTAATTATAACTTAGACGTATTCAATTCCTATGTAAATTTTTGTACTGAAATGATAACACCAATCAAGGAAGTAAATATATATCCAAATAGCAAACCGTGGATTAACTCCAGTGTAAAACTATTAAAGAAAAGAAAAGAGTTTTTGCAATTGGTGATAGAAATAGAGGTGCAGATATTCAAAGACAACTAAAAAGGGAAATAAAAGATGCCAAATATGCGTATAAAATTAAAATAGAAAATAATTTTAAATCTAACAAACCAAAAGATGCCTGGAATGGTGTGAAAATGTTGTGTGGTTCTAAGAAGAGAAAACAGAATAGACCTGTCAAATCCTCAAGAATATGTAAATGAATTAAATCCTTTTTACTCTAGATTTGATATCCATGATTTTAATGAAGAATGTAACAATATTATGTCACTTGCAAATAGTATTACATAAGAACATAAGAAATAAGGGAAGCTGCAAGAAGCGACCAGGCTTACACGTGGCAGTCCCTGTATGAAACACTCCTTGTATTGAGTCAGACTATATAACTGTCACAGAAGAAGATACAACACGCTCTTTGAAACGAATTAAGTGTGGTAAAGCTGGTGGTCCAGATGGTAGAGGCTCAAGGTTATTGAAAAACTGTGCAGAACAACTTGTTAGTCCACTTTGTAAACTTTACCAAGCTTCACTTCATCAGTCCGTAATTCTAGATGTGTGGAAGAAATCTGAAGTTATTCCAGTGTCTAAAATCAACAACCCAAAAGAGCTAAATGATTTAAGACCTGTTGCACTAACCCCAGTTCTTATGAAATGTTTGGAGCACATTGTAAAACCACATCTCTGTAAATATTTAGACTCAGAGCGAGATAACTTTCAATTTGCTTATTGTGAAAACAGATGTGTTCAAGATGCTATATTAACGTTACTTCACCCTATCCATGAACACTTAGAGAATCGAAATACACAGGTTCGCATTCTTTTTATAGATTTTAGTAGCGCTTTTAACACCATCCAACCCCACATATTGTTACAAAAGTTACTAGCATTAAATGTAAACAGAAAACTCATCAAACGGATACATAGTTACCTAACAATGCGTTCACAATATACAAAACTTAAAAATGTTAAATCAGACATTGCTATAACAAATACAGGGGCACCCCAAGGTTGTGTTCTGGCTCCACTACTTTTTGTATTGTACACAAATGACTGCAGAAGTAAATATAAAAGTTGTTCTATAATTAAATATGCAGATGACTCGGCAATAGTGGGAAAAATCAGAAATGATGATTCACGAGAGTTCCTGAAGCAAGTTGACTTTGTTACATGGTGCAATAATAACTTTTTAAATATAAATGTAAAGAAAACAAAAGAAATGATAATTGATTTCCGTATAATTAACAAAATTCCAGATCCACTAGTCATAGCCAATGAGCAAGTTGAAAGAGTACATGAATATAAATATCTTGGCGTAATAATTGATGACAAATTAACAGGATCTTCAAATACAACTAAATTATACAAAAAAATGTAAACAGAGAATTCATTTTCTAAGAATATTGAAAAACATGCATATAGATCAATCAATATTATCACTATTTTATAAATCAGTAATTAAATCCATTTTGAGCTTTGCTATTACAGTATGGTATGAATCCTTAACATGTAGACAGAAATAAACTCAAAAGAATTATAAAGAACACTGGTAAACCTAAAGCTAGAACTGATTCCCTAGATGATATATATATTATGATGGTGATAAAACAACTAAATAAAATGATGAATGATGTCCAGCATCCACTGCACTGCCAATACAAGTTCCTGAGATCTGGTAAAAGACTTGCCCTCCCAAAGCTGCAAACTACTAGATTTAAAAATACCTTTATTCCTAAGAGTCTAGATCTTTTCAATTCCTTTGCTTCCCGCTAACTTTTGTTTTATGTGTGTGTGAGTGTGTATTTTTAATGATGTATTATTTTTAGTATATTATATTAGATTATGTGGATGAGCTACTGAGCAAGCCAAGATTTTCATGTTGTATGTAATTCAATGTGACAATACAGCTTACTTACTTACTTACTTTACTTACTTACTTACTTACTTACTTACTTACTTACTTACTTACACACACACACACACACACATTAATTAAAGCCCAGCATGGTCTTGATGATAATGAAAAGGATAATAAAATAAAAAGATTAATAATGAGTGATCATAAAGTATGCATGAATTTTCTTGTCTTTCAGCACCATAAATGCCCAGAAAAAAAAAATAAGATAAATTATGAAACACACACACACACACACACACACACACACACACACACACACACACACACACACACACACACACACACACACACACACACACACACACACCCCTAATTTGTCCCATGTAGAGATGAAAAGATGTACAAGGCAGAGGTGCAGGCAGTGGCTGACCACCAGAGGGGAAGACAGGAGCATTGTGAAGGAGGCAAGCCTAGCTGATAACAAAGGCTTGTGCCAAAGCTAATCATTTTATAATTGTCGTGAGGCTTCTTGGCTGCTCCAGTGACTATGAGTGTCACACCAGCTGTCACCTCACCCCAGGACTGCCTCCACACAGCACAGCCTGGAGTTAGGCCATGTTCATTCATCCTGTTGGTCTAGTCTGGTCAGAGGTCATGTAATTTGCCACACTCACTCCCAGTGTTTAGCATTTCCCTCAATCTGAAGTCCTGTCACCTCCTTAGCATGTCACCTGTTATATTTGTGAGGAGAGTCTGTGGATTAATGGACTTAATACTAAGGGGAAATGTTAAAGACAATGGGAAAAAGTGTGAGACAATAAAACATTTTTGACTGTGATAACAACTAGGACTCCCATCAAAACATTCAAGGTACACAACTCTTTACACATTGAGCTACGAGTACAATGATAGCTGTAGCCCAAGAGGAGTTTGGTCAACCTTCAGTGTTCAGTCACTAAACTCCCCTAACAGGACTGCCTCATTGTCTCAGCAACTGTGGTACTCCCAACATCTGGATCTGCCAACAAATAAGATGTGGTGCCAGTTAACATCTATCCAGCACATACTCATCCAGAATGGGCCACACAGCTGCCAGAGAGTCACACGCTTGAGGCTTCCCATCACCACTGTGAGGTCCAGACAGGCAGTAAGCAAAGACCAGGACTAACAACCCTCTTGGTGAAAACCTAAAAATCAAAATACCTAAAATGGATGTGTAATACTCTCACTTACTTACTGTTATCTCTATGTACAATTGGAATACTACTCAATTTATCTGAAAATTGCACCTTCAAGTATTTCTTGGGTTCAGAGCCAATTTCAAATTATAAGCTAAAGTGGTGCAAAATCACCCTATGACCAAAATACAATAACTAATAAATAATGTATAAAGCCTTCAATATTCCCCTTCTGAAAAGCATCACAGATTACAAAGAGCATATCCAAGCTGCTGTGTTGCTTTTGCCACATGTGTGTGTGTGTGTGTGCATGTTGTCACCACTGACAACACACTTCACACCACCCAGCTGCCCCCCCAAGGTCCATCAGTACACACACACACACACACACACACACACACACACACACACACACACACACACACACACACACACACACACACACACACACACACACACACACACACACACACACACACACACACACACAAGCCCCTTGAGCAAAAATACAAACAGGTCACCAAGGATCCAGCAGCAGCAGCAGTAACAGCAGTTCAGAGGGGATTAAAGTAGGGAACATTTCAGATATCCATTGTCAACCAGCAGTGTGATTTGCCATGATGCACAGAACCATAACCAAGTGGATAAAATACGTGAAGGCTGTATGATATGATAACACACACACACACACAAGTGCATTTCTTGGCAGCTGTGGTAGGGCAGCAGCAGTAGTAGCAGCAGCAGTGATGGTAGTAATGGTAGAGGAGGTGCAGTCAGTCACTCCTCACTCAGTTTTCAGATACGAAGAGCAACTGTGTCCAAACAGTGAGTTGCTCTGTTGGAAGGACACAGGACGATGTCAGTTTTGGATGTGTGGACGCCAGGTCAGGTGATGCTGTGTGAGGGAACCGATAGTTTAATTCTCTATAATTTTTGTGAGAATGTCTGCTTAGTATTGAGATAGATGCACATAAATTTATAAAGCTTGAGGCTAAGATGTAAAAAAAATACTGAGAATATTATTACATTATTATATGAATGAAAGTATGGATGTATATTCCTTGCTCCAGCTGTTGGTGAGTGAATAGATGGCATTGAAATAGTTTAATGTAAGAAGGTGGTAAACCATACTGTTCATCATTTATTTTCTTGCCAAGGAAAATATGGCAAACAGTGAATATTACTCACATTATCAAGAAATATTCAAGAAAGATGGAAAAGAAAGCCCTAGTCTTTCAGTGCCCCTCCACAAGTAAGGGCTCATTCATAACACTCAGTTGTCTTGCTACTATTTTGTGGCACACTGGCCTAACATCCCATCAACAAAAGGACAACCACAAACAGACCACTCACCAAGTGCTGTTCTGATCATTTTTGGCTTATTCTGCCAGTACACAAAGAGGAAGTAGGCAGGCACCCCAGAGCCAGTGATGAGCAGGCCCTTGCCCACCTCGTATGGCCGCACATACAGCGGCACAAACACCAGGAAGCCACGCACCAGCAGGAAGGCGATGGGAACGATGATGTTCACCTGGAAGGAGAGGGAGGCGTTGTAGTCTTGTGGCATCTGTGTCCTGTTCTAATTATCAGCATGCCATTTGTCTATATATTTAGTATAATTTCTGTGACAACTATGTCCTCTTTCAGCTACTACCACATTATGTATCTATAACAGGTGTTCCTAAAAACTCGTACAAAAAATGGTCACAACAAAAGTTTTAGCAACAGATGAGGTAATGTGTACCTCACCAATGCACACAGCAGCCTTCTCAGAGTGAAGTGGTTTGTCTCTTGTTCAACAGATCATCATGATAATTATACATTTCAACTATAAATAAGCTCTGGGGAGGTAGTATGTATTAATGTGGTGGTTGTATCATGTTGGCGATGCATTTACTGATACATTTTCTTTATTTCTCACTAATTCATCTAGGGTGACACAGCTTGCCTAGTTCAGCTTTCAGTGAACAGACTTAATGAAACAGGTTTTCCTGTAAAGGCAGCCATGAGACCAAGTTGTTGGGGACTGACTCCCTGGGCCAGCACTCTCACACAGCAGGCCAGGATTCATGAAACTGGTAATGCACCAGTGTGGGGTTTTCTCCTCTCCTTTCAGATCAATTGCTCTTGTTCCCAAGTAACATCCTATTCTCCTTCTCCTGCTTCTCCTCTTTCAGTCTTTTTTTTCTTATCCTGTTATTCCATCTTCTTCCATTGCTCCATTTTCTAAGGCTGAATCATCATCATAATCCCATTCCCATATTGAGCTGTGAGAAAACACACACACACACACACACACACACACACACACACACACACACACACACACACACACACACACACACACACACACAACAAATAAATAAATAAACAAACAACAATAAATGAATAAAAAATATATATATATATAAATAAATAGAAATAAAACCACAGGCAGGTGATAATCACAGCCACCACTGCTATCTGGTGCTCACCTTGATGGGCCGCTCATGTCAGGGTATTTGCAGCACATGTACAGCAGACTGGCGATACTGCACAGGATGAATGAACTCTCTACAAAGCTGGAGTAGTCAATGAGGCGGTAGATGTCCGTGGTGGAGAGGCGGACCAGTGACAACAGGCCCTGGAAGAGGAAGGAGAGGAGGTGGAGGTGAGTCTTTGTGAATATTCCAAGCTGTGGTTAAAATGGAATGCCTTGTCGACCTCTCATTCGGTAAGACAAACTGTTAGTGACTGAGTGAAGGAGAGCAGGAAGGGGCATTACAGGCAGTTGTGCCAGATCTCATCATGTGAGGCTGTGGCACCAGGTACTTTGAACTAGTCCCACATGCTTTTGTTCTGATACATGAGGTGATTACAAGAAAATGATAGACAAACTGCATTTAGACAAATATTCGCTTTTAGACGCACCAAGCTAACTAAAAATTCCAACCCAAATCTATTTTCTTCATTTGTAAGGATGTGTTCTGTCTGACTGAATAATATATAAAAACTGTGTGTGTGTGTGTGTGTGTGTGTGTGTGTGTGTGTGTGTGTGTGTGTGTGTGTGTGTGTGTGTGTGTGTGTGTGTGTAAATCTATTAATAACTCTAGGAAAACTCATCAATCACTTTTCATACAAATACATCAACTTGGAAACTAAAGACTGATGAAGTTAAGAACTCAAAATGTTTGTGTAGGTAACCAATAATATACACATAAGTACATTCACTTCATTACTTCTTTCCATCTGTCAAAATATTATATTATAGCTCACACTGCACATCCTGAGGGGACACCATAAGACCATGATGCATGCTCACACACACACACACACACACACACACACACACACACACACACACACACACACACAGTAGTAGTGGTAGTAGTATTTTACTGACAAAAAAAAGACATTGAAAATAACACTAAAAATTATGTTGTTTTTTGTCCAACTTCAAAAGAACACAAATGCAACATGTAGAGGACTAATTGAACCAAAGCTACTATTCACAAAAATCATGAAAGGTGTCACACATACTGTTTTAAAATACATAAAAGCCACAGGAATGAATCTGTTAATGACAATAATAAAAAACCTACAAACACACACACACACACACACACACACACATAGCATTGCACAATGTCTTACCAGGAAGATGAGAAGACATTGGAGTGTTGCATTTGCAGTTGACGAGAGCAAGGTTGTCCGGGAAGTGGCCTTGTTTTGCACCCACAAAGCACAGTCTATTGGAGTGTTGCATTTGCAGTTGACGAGAGCAAGGTTGTCCGGGAAGTGGCCTTGTCTTGCACCCACAAAGCACAGCCTATTGGAGTGTTGCATTTGCAGTTGACGAGAGCAAGGTTGTCTGGGAAGTGGCCTTGTTTTGCACCCACAAAGCACAGTCTATTGGAGTGTTGCATCTGCAGTTGACGAGAGAAAGGTTGTCTGGGAAGTGGCCTTGTTTTGCACCCACAAAGCACAGCCTATTGGAGTGTTGCATTTGCAGTTGACGAGAGCAAGGTTGTCCGGGAAGTGGCCTTGTCTTGCACCCACAAAGCACAGCCTATTGGAGTGTTGCATTTGCAGTTGACGAGAGCAAGGTTGTCTGGGAAGTGGCCTTGTTTTGAACCCACAAAGCACAGCCTGTCAACATCATTAAGGTGGTGAGTGGGGCATTACTACCAGTCATAACTTGTGCTCTAAATCTGACAGAGAGTAAAGGGAGCGTATGAAAGGAATGGATTATGGAACTCATGGAAATCTTGCAATCAAGTATATCTAAATTCTTGAATAAAGTGCATTCTCTGTTAAAATAAATAAGATCACTTTAGAATTGAACTCCATCATCATTAGTGGTTATAACTGAAGCAGGAAATCTCTCAATATAGCACAGTGGTATTTTCACCAAACACTACAGCTATTCATATATGACAGAAAACCTGAACGCAGGAGTATAACACCAGATGAGAGAGAGAGAGAGAGAGAGAGAGAGAGAGAGAGAGAGAGAGAGAGAGAGAGAGAGAGAGAGAGAGAGAGAGAGAGAGAGAGAGAGAGAGAGAGAGAGAGAGAGAGAGAGAGAGAGAGAGAGAGAGAGAGAGAGAGAGAGAGAGAGAGAGAGAGAGAGAGAGAGAGAGAATCACTGAATGATTGACTAAATGTGACTGACTGACCTAACCTAACCTAACCTAACCTAACCTAACTTAACATTAACTTAACGTTAGTGACGCATGCTACAGTGGCTTATGGTGAAGGTAGACAAGGCCTTCCTGCACTATTAGCACCATAGGGTACGGTGCTGTGGTACTGTACAGCTATTCATATATGACGGAAAACCTGAACGCAGGAGTATAACACCAGATGAGAGAGAGAGAGAGAGAGAGAGAGAGAGAGAGAGAGAGAGAGAGAGAGAGAGAGAGAGAGAGAGAGAGAGAGAATTTTCTTGTTTCTTATAATTGATGGATGACAATGAAAGATAGAAATAGATGTGTCAGTAAGTTCCCTGCATGGACTGCCACATGTAGTGCTGCTGGATTCTTTTACAATTTCTCTTAGTTATCTTAATTGAGTTTTGAATTAAGAAAGCCTAAATTCCTCAGTCAAAAAGAGCTAGACAATCCTGAAGTGAAGTAGTATGCATTTGTGGTTATGATGAGTCAAGTGTATGAGAGGAACAACAGTTAAAGTTTCTCCAGATCCTGATGTTGATGCCTTGCCTTACCTATCTACCCTGAAGGATAAAACAAGCCTTGTACGAGATAGAGATAGATAGCCTGAGATGTGTGGAGATAGATAGCCTGAGATGTGTGGATATAGTGGGATTTAGCTAGTTTTTCCTATCTAAGATAGATAGCCTGAGATGTGTGGATATAGTGGGATTTAGCTAGTTTTTCCTATCTAAGAGCAGGTGGTCAGGAAGAGTGATGAATCAGCTGGGAAAATTATATATATATATTACATCAACAAACAAAATAGGTGGTGAATAGATGAAAATAGATCTGAAAGGCTGGCAGGAGCAACACCCACCTGGAGGAAGTCATGATGTGCACTGAGAGACCCACCAGCAAGGGCATGACCCAGCCGCCACTGCCACTGCCCATTAGATGGTCAGCAAAGGTCTGTCATCAAGGCAACAACAACAACAACAAAGGTTATGTTCTGTAACACTGACCATTAGCTTGGATAGTGTGTGATAAAATTATTAAAAAACAATGGGGAGAAAATTTAGAAAGGTAAGTAATTTTCATATTATATAATGCTTGAAGTCTGCTGCTGCTAGATAAGCCAAACTTAATACTAATGATAATTCCTGATTATTGTCTTTTCCTCTAACATAAATACACTGTGGTATGGTAATAGGAGAACCAAAATATCTAAGCTATTGCATATAATTGTAAAGTTTAAAGAATGGACTCAAACCACTAGAAAAGTCCGAGCAATGTCTGCTATAATTACATTCTCTATAAAAGTAATATTACTGAATGATCTGACTAACTTATCTATCATTGTGCCACAAGTCACATGGTGCCATCAACAACACAATGCAAATTACTCATGGAAGGTGTCAATGGTGTACTCACAACAGCAATGGCATCAGAGGCCACCATGTCAAGGGGAGAGCACAGCCAGGCAGGCAACATTGGCCATCGCATACACCAGCGTCACCAGTGGCAGGGAGATGTAGATGGCCCGGGGCAGGTTACTGTGGGCAGGGTGTGATGTTAACAGGACTGGTGGTGACTGGTGGTGATATCTGATCATTGAGCTCCTTGTATTTCTCAAAATTATTATTATTATTTTTTTTTTTTTATGTAGGAAGGATACTGGCCAAGGGCAACAAAAATCTAATAAAAAAAAAGCCCACTGAAATGTCAGTCCCATAAAAGGGTCAAAGCAGTGGTCAAAAATTGGTGGATAAGTGTCTTGAAACCTCCCTCTTGAAGGAATTCAAGTCATAGGAAGGTGGAAATACAGAAGCAGGCAGGGAGTTCCAGAGTTTACCAGAGAAAGGGATGAATGATTGAAAATACTGGTTAACTCTTGCATTAGAGAGGTGGACAGAATAGGGGTGAGAGAAAGAAGAAAGTCTTGTGCAGCGAGGCCGTGGAAGGAGGGGAGGCATGCAGTTAGCAAGATCACAAGAGCAGTTGGCATGAAAATAGCGGTACTAACAGGACATAACCTTCACAATGTTGCTCATATTCTAGTGAAGCTGTTCTTAATTATTTCTTGTGAAGATGTAATATATAGAAAACCTATAATGTGAACAAGATATTACTATTTCCTTCACATAAATTTATACAAAAATAGCTATACAGAATCCAAGGAAGGAACAAAAATACTTTATGAGGAAAACTTTATGAGGAAAACTTTATGAGGAAAACTTTATGAGAAAAACTTTATGAGGAAAACTTTATGAGGAAAACTTTATGAGAAAAACTTTATGAGGAAAACTTTATGAGGAAAACTTTGAGGAAAACTTTATGGGGAAAACTTTATGGGGAAAACTTTATGAGGAAAACTTTATGAGAAAAACTTTATGAGAAAAACTTTATGGGGAAAACTTTATGAGGAAAACTTTATGAGGAAAACTTTATGAGGAAAACTTTATGAGGAAAACTTTATGAGAAAAACTTTGAGGAAAACTTTATGAGGAAAACTTTATGAGGAAAACTTTATGAGAAAAACTTTATGAGGAAAACTTTATGAGAAAAACTTTATGAGGAAAACTTTATGAGAAAAACTTTATGAGGAAAACTTTATGAGGAAAACTTTATGAGAAAAACTTTATGAGGAAAACTTTATGAGGAAAACTTTATGAGGAAAACTTTATGAGGAAAACTTTATGAGGAAAACTTTATGAGGAAAACTTTATGAGAAAAACACTGTAACCAATGAAACAATATTTGTCACTCCAACAAAGAAATCAAAATAAAACAAAAACAGAAAGGAAATTTGCATTCATGATACCTTTAGGTGGCATGTTAATTTGGTACGAAGACATATAAATCATTTGCAAAATATACAAGTCAAAAATGGAAAGAGAAGATTCACATATCACGATTTATAGATAACAGATAAAAAGCAAAGGTATATGCTTAAAAAGATAGACCATTCTGTCACAACTCTACAAAGAAGTATGCTCTTCATAACAAAACAACAAGAAATAAATCTATCATAAATGAGCGACGTAAACCTGACTAGAGCTTGAACCCAAATCTGACAACCCAAAAGGGCAAGTTTTTACTGCTTGGACCATAAGGGAAGCACCTCACAGTCAGTCCTGCTTTGCCTCGTGTTTGTGTCTTGTCACAGTAAAGGTTGAGCCAAGGCCTACAAACCAGCTGGTGTGAGTGGCAGTGTGGTGCCAAGTGAGGGAGAGACAGTACTCACACAAATGGGTTCTTCAGCTCCTCCATCATGAAGTTGAGGTGGTTCCATCCAGTATAGGAAAATATGCCTGAGTAGAAGTGAGTGGCAGTGTGGAGTAGAAGTGAGTGGCAGTGGAGTAGAAGTGAGTGGCAGTGTGAGTAGAAGTGAGTAGAAGTGAGTGACAGTGTGGAGTAGAAGTGAGTGGCAGTGTGGAGTAGAAGTGAGTGGCAGTGTGGAGTAGAAGTGAGTGGCAGTGTGGAGTAGAAGTGAGTGGCAGTGTGAGTAGAAGTGAGAAGTGAGTGGCAGTGTGGAGTAGAAGTGAGTGGCAGTGTGAGTAGAAGTGAGTGGCAGTGTGGAGTAGAAGTGAGTGGCAGTGTGAGTAGAAGTGAGAAGTGAGTGGCAGTGTGGAGTAGAAGTGAGTGGCAGTGTGAGTAGAAGTGAGTGGCAGTGTGGAGTAGAAGTGAGTGGCAGTGTGGAGTAGAAGTGAGTGGCAGTGTGAGTAGAAGTGAGTGGCAGTGTGGAGTAGAAGTGAGTGGCAGTGTGAGTAGAAGTGAGTAGAAGTGAGTGGCAGTGTGGAGTAGAAGTGAGTGGCAGTGTGGAGTAGAAGTGAGTGGCAGTGTGGAGTAGAAGTGAGTGGCAGTGTGAGTAGAAGTGAGTGGCAGTGTGGTGCCAAGTGAGTAGAAGTGAGGTAGTGTTGTGCCAAGTGAGGCAGTGTGGTGCCAAGTGAGTAGAAGTGAGGTAGTGTTGTGCCAAGTGAGGCAGTGTGGTGCCAAGTGAGTAGAAGTGAGGCAGGGTGGTGCCAAGTGAGACAGTGTGGTGCCAAGTGAGTAGAAGTGAGGCAGTGTGGTGCCAAGTGAGTAGAAGTGAGGCAGGGTGGTGCCAAGTGAGACAGTGTGGTGCCAAGTGAGTAGAAGTGAGGCAGTGTGGTGCCAAGTGAGGCAGTGTGGTGCCAAGTGAGTAGAAGTGAGGTAGTGTTGTGCCAAGTGAGGCAGTGTGGTGCCAAGTGAGTAGAAGTGAGGCAGTGTGGTGCCAAGTGAGTAGAAGTGAGGCAGTGTGGTGCCAAGTGAGGCAGTGTGGTGCCAAGTGAGTAGAAGTGAGGCAGTGTGGTGCCAAGTGAGGCAGTGTGGTGCCAAGTGAGTAGAAGTGAGGCAGTGTGGTGCCAAGTGAGGCAGTGTGGTGCCAAGTAAGTAGAAGTGAGTGGCAGTGTGGTGCCAAGTGAGGGAGAGACAGTACTCACACAAATGGGTTCTTCAGTTCCTCCATCATGAAGTTGAGGTAGTTCCATCCAGTATAGGAAGATATGCCTGAGTAGAAGGAGACAGCTATCTTGCCTGGCTCAGTGCTGGTGCCCTGGAAGTTGTGGAAGTTCCCAGTGTTGCCTGAAAAGTGGAGGTGAAAATTATTATGATGTATTTTTTTTTTTTTTTTTTTGTGTACTTCAGAAAGACTTAAGAATTTTCTAATGTGTTCTGGAACTTGGATTTTTCACATCTTGACTGTAAAGAATCAACAAAAGCAAAGTTCTATGCATAAAAATGGCTTACTAACAAGATTTAAACAAGGGGTTAAATAGAAAGCCATAGGAAACATGAACACATATAACTGAAGGCACTAAAAAGTTATTAGATTAGTGTGTTATTACATTAACAAGATTTCACAACAGGATCAATCAAACTTGCTATGTGAGATCTCAGACACATATGATTTTGTTCTATCCCTAC
>NW_026973730.1:135000-175000 GCF_035594125.1 Scylla paramamosain
TTTTTCAAGTGAAGGCCAGTTAGGTTAATTTTTTTGGGTACAGTTTCAAGGTACAGTAACGCATGGTACAGTGGCTTATGGTGAAGGTAGACAAGGCCTTCCTGCACCATTAGCACCATAGGGTACAGTGGTGTGGTACAGTGACATCAAGAAATTAAGAAAACAAACTGAAGATTCATTCACCTCCTAGACCCAAAGCATACATTCATACTTTTATCATTACAGGTACAAATCTATATATACAGAGACACATGACAAATATATACATGCATTTTCTATGTATGGGTATTCTATAGGACATGTCATTCCCCTTATGTACGGAGAAATTAAAAAAAAAAATAAAAAAAAAGCAAATTTGAAAGCAATGTTTTGGCAGGGTGAAGTGGGCAGAGTTAACTTGCATTTTTCTCACTACTGCTAAATATCTACAGGTAGTGGGATAGAGGGTAGATGTATGGATATATAACCTATATATGGACGCGGTATGGAACTATGGATAAGCGCTGATGAGGAGAAACTAGCAAAAATTATAACGAGAGTCCGCCTGATGAGAGGACGGAGATGACACGATCTAACCAATACTATTTCTTGACAGGCTTAGACTATTAAACTGAGACATGAATAGTAAATGTATGTATGTATGAACTATGTATGGTCAGTATATGGGCGTATAAATAAGCGTAGGAGAAGAGAAATTAGCATAAAGGTTAATATTGTCAGTCTGGGATCACAGAGAGAGGGGGGGGGGAGGATGGAGAGGCAAGCACAGGTGACGCTGACTAACACAAACTATCTTATTTAACTACAGACTAGGACTATCGGGCTGGCATGTGAATAGTAGATGTATAAATGAATAATCCACCTATGGGCGTCGTGTGGGCGTGCGGATGGGCGTGAATGAGGAGAAACAAGGAAAAAATGAATGGCACCGATGTTTTGGGGAGGAGGCGGGGAAAGGAAGGAAAAATATGGAAAGATTATCTTGTTATTTTTCCTATTATAGACACATTTTTACATGCACAGAAAGTCAGGGTACATGTATCTATGTATAATCTATGTATGGACGCAGTATAGATGTATAAATAAGCGTAGCAGGGAAGAAATAAGCAAAAATGTTAGCGACAAGGCGGATGTTTGGGGTCGGATGATGAGGAGAGGAGTCCCAAACACGTACTATCAGACTATCTCACTGACAGCTTGGACTATCACGGTAATACATTCATGGCAGATGTATGGGTGTATAAACTATCTATACACGCAGTATGGCGGTAACAATAAGCGCAGGAGATAAGAAAACTGAAAAAAAACGAATGAAGAGAGGGCCAAGTTGGTGACAGGCAGCGAAGGGAGAGAGAGAGAGAGGGAGAGGGAAGCGGACATTGAAGAACCACTAATGTCATCCTATCTCACTACTATCTTGGACTATCAGGCTGATACGTGCAGGGTGAGCAGATGTGACTATTACCTTCGCGATCTGGAAGGCATCAGCTTGCAGAGTCTCAAAAATTTGTATTTCCTCAACCTCTTGCTTGTTGGTGGGGTGCACGGAGGACCTGAGCCCATCAAACACAGTCTTCCTAAATCTCTTCATTTTTCACGTTACGGCCTGTTGCGTTTGACCTGACCTTGACCTGCAGGCTTACATGGCTCTACAGGCTAGGGGAAGGCCTGGGGCACATGTCTGGCGGGTCAGGCTAGGGCAGGCTGCAGGCTGGGAGACAAGATTCCCTATTACTTTTCGATCACTGAAATGAACCGAGTAGCTGCGCGCGCCATGACGTCAGCTAGGAAGATGCCAGATTTGTTTAACTCCCCTGGTCTGGCACTGTAAGGCTCTATGTGGCACTGTACGCACTCACACACCTTATACACCTAATACACACCTGCACACACCCATACACGAACCACCAGCACCTCTAAAACAGCGAAGGGAAATATTGTACAGTCTCCAAGGCAAGCAATGTCTGCAAACCCGATTTTACATTTTCAGACCACTGGCACTGTACAAGACACCCTACTCATACACACACACACACATATACACTATACTAAGCCATACACACACACCCATACACCCTTAACAGCCCCAAGACGGAGGAAAATTAAGAAATATACGGTTCTATTGGCACCATGGCACTTATGGCACTGTGGCACTAGAGAAGGCCTGTACACACACACACACACACACACACATACACACACATATATAATTATACTATACAAAGCCATACACACACCCATACACCCTTAACAGCCCCAAGACGGAGAAAAATTAAGGAGTTCACGGTTCTATTGGCACTTATGGCACTGTGGCACTATACAAGGCCTGTACACACACACACACACACATACACACACACACACACACACACAGCCATACACGTACATAAAGAATCAGACTCTTTCACTCATTCAATTAACAAAAAAAAAACCCCAGACTGTTCACCACTCAAAAAACATCATAATATTTTTTCAGTGGCACTGCGGCATTGTGAAGCCACCATGCAAAATATTTACACTCGTATTATAAAAAAAAAAAAAAAACTGGAGGGTTCATTAGTTTGATAAAGCCTTCAAATGCACATAGAGAGGTTATAAAAGTAATAGTAATAGTAATAGTATGTTGCAGGAGGGAGGAGGAGGAGGAGGAAGGGGAGCGGAAGAGGAGGAAGATTCTCTCTCTCTCTCTCTCTCTCTCTCTCTCTCTCTCTCTCTCTCTCTCTCTCTCTCTCTCTCACACATTAACAAGTTGTAATTGTTGTCATAAGGTAGAAGTGACATTAACAACATTTCTACATTACGAACACGAGAAATACTTAAGGAAAACGTAAATTTATGATATTTTAGGGTTCTCAAGTAAATTTAAGAATAAACAATTATTTATATATGTACTATTCAAAAGTACTATCTATCTGTCATTTATAGCACTACTACTACTACTACTACTACTACTATTACTTATGCAGAAGGATGGGGGAGAGAAATTAGAAGGAAGAGGAGGAGGAAGAAGAGAAGAAGAATTTTTGTAAGTCTCTCTCTCTCTCTCTCTCTCTCTCTCTCTCTCTCTCTCTCTCTCTCTCTCTCTCTCTCAAGACAAGATACATAATTACGAAATCATTAATAGTAGTAGAAAGGCTATTTTATATATATATATATATATATATATATATATATATATATATATATATTATATATATATATATATAATATATATATATATATATATATATATATATATATATATATATATATATATATATATAATTATATATATATATATATATATATATCGCCAATAAATAATTATAGTCGATTCATATAACAGTAAATGTTAACACTCGCAAAACTATCATAAATTATTAAAAACAAGATCAATTCAATTTCTCTTTAGTTTGCGTTAAAATATTTTGTTTTCTCTAGTACTTCAATTTTCAAGATGGCCGCCGCCCACTCCTTGGAAATCATAGGGTCGAAAGTCTTCCAAACATGCATGTTAATAGCGACCATATTGTCTTTACCTATATAAAGTATTTTTTTCCTCTTTTCTTTAACTTTCTTGCACTAAAAACTGATAATTAATAGTACAAAACAACACAAAATAATTGATAAAATAGAAGAGACTCTTACACTGTCCTAAAAACTGTCTAAAATAGTATTGGAAGATTAATTCAATTATTTTTTTAGTTTACGTTAAAATTCTCCGTTTTCTCTAATGCAAGACAGCTGTAGTTCTCTTTTATCTCCCTTGTTTACAAACAGTAGGGTCGAAAATCTTACAAATTTACGTATTTATATAGACCTTATTGACATTACAGGGATTGCTAGAGAGAGAGAGAGAGAGAGAGAGAGAGAGAGAGAGAGAGAGAGAGAGAGAGAGAGAGAGAGAGAGAGAGAGAGATAACGAAAAGAAGAGAAGGAAGAGGAGGAAGAGGAGAAGGAAGAAGAAAAAGAAGAGGAAGAAGAGGAAGAAAAGAGGAGAAAGAGGAGGAGGAGGAGGAGGAGGAGGAGGAGGAGGAGGAGGAGGAGGAGGAGGAGGAGGAGGAACAAAGAACAATAACCTCCTCTTCCTCCTCCGCCTCCTTCTTTTCCCTCCTGCTCCTCCTCTTCTTCTTCCTCCTCCTCTTCTTATTCCATTCGTTCGTCTCCTTCTCTACTACTACTACCACTACTACTACTAGTACTAAATTTATCTGTGGTGTATACCTCTCACCTAACTCCTCTGACTATAAGAAATTGTTTAACTACTTAACTTCCAAAGTGGAGCACATTCTGACCCTCTTCCCTTCTTGGTGACTTCAATGTTCACCACCAGCTTTGGCTTTCCTCTCCCTTCACTGACCATCCTGGTGAACTAGCCTACAACTTTGCTATCCTCCATCACCTAGAGCAATTGGTGCAACACCCCTACTCGTATTCCTGACCGTCTTGGAGATACGCCCAACATCCTTGACCTTTTCCTGACCTCTAATCCTTCTGCTTATGCTGTCACCCTTTCTTCTCCGTTGGGCTCCTCCGATCACAATCTCATATCTTTATCTTGTTCTATCGTTCCAGTCCCTCCTCAGGATCCCCCTAAGTGAAGGTGCCTCTGGCGTGTGTTTTGGTGTGTTTTGGTGTGTTTTGAAGGTGTTTTGGTGTGTTTTGGTGTGTTTTGAAGGTGTTTTGGTGTGTTTTGGTGTGTTTTGAAGGTGTTTTGGTGTGTTTTGGTGTGTTTTGAAGGTGTTTTGGTGTGTTTTGAAGGTGTTTTGGTGTGTTTTGGTGTGTTTTGAAGGTGTTTTGGTGTGTTTTGGTGTGTTTTGAAGGTGTTTTGGTGTGTTTTGAGGGTGTTTTTGGTGTGTTTTGAAGGTGTTTTGGTGTGTTTTGGTGTGTTTTGAGGGTGTTTTGGTGTGTTTTGAGGGTGTTTTGGTGTGTTTTGGTGTGTTTTGAAGGTGTTTTGCTGTGTTTTGGTGTGTTTTGAAGGTGTTTTGGTGTGTTTTGAAGGTGTTTTGGTGTGTTTTGGTGGGTTTTGAAGGTGTTTTGGTGTGTTTTGAGGGTGTTTTGGTGTGTTTTGAAGGTGTTTTGGTGTGTTTTGGTGTGTTTTGAGGGTGTTTTGGTGTGTTTTGAAGGTGTTTTGGTGTGTTTTGAAGGTGTTTTGGTGTGTTTTGGTGGGTTTTGAAGGTGTTTTGGTGTGTTTTGAGGGTGTTTTGGTGTGTTTTGAAGGTGTTTTGGTGTGTTTTGAAGGTGTTTTGGTGTGTTTTGAGGAGGTATTTTGGTGGTTTTCCTTGCAATGACTACTGCTTCCGTGTCAGAGAGCCGTCTTTGTGTGCTGAGCGCATAACAGAGGTGATAGTGTCTGGCATGGAGGCTGTACGTACATTCCTCACTCTTTTTATCCTCCTAAACCTTCTACACCTTGCTTCAACGCCACTCAAGTTAGTGGAGACTGGGACAATTATTTAAACACACAACCGCCAAATTTGAAATGAGCCATGCGGTGTTTACATTGACAATTCTTCATCTATTGTATGGCCTTGTGTGAAGTCATTGAAAAAGCTTGTGTTATTACCAAATGTTTAATTGTCATGGAAGAATTCAGGTAGACTCTTTAAATTAATCTATACAGCTTGGGTCTACCACAGATTAACGTACGCTCTGCACCACATTATCGTACGCTCTGCACCACATTATCGTACGCTCTGCACCACATTATCATACGCTCTGCACCACATTAACGTACGCTCTGCACCACATTATCGTACGCTCTGCACCACATTATCGTACGCTCTGCACCACATTACCGTACGCTCTGCACCACATTAACGTACGCTCTGCACTACATTATCGTACGCTCTGCACCACGCTATGTATATTATCACCGCATTTCATTTATCATTCTTTTTTCTTTTTGTTCATAATTTGTTCTGTATTATATATTATTATGTATTTATGTATTTATTTATTCGTCTCCATTATCTTCATTTTTTTCTTATAATTTATGTATTATAATTTGATCTCTCTCTCTCTCTCTCTTTCTCTCTCTCTCTCTCTCTCTTAACCTTAATTCAACTGCCAGGAAGCACAATTTCGGTAAATTTTCTGAACCTATTAAAATTGAGAAGGAAGCAGCAATAAATCTGAATCTCTTGAAATCCATGACTCTCAATTGACGTGCTGATGTTTCGTTAGACTTGACAGTACATGCAGGATAGTGAATTGTTATTAGTTATTCAGATAATGACATGAATATAATTAGTTAAATATTAGCCAAAAGTGCCATACCATCAGGAGACACAGACAAAAACTATATCATTACATATTTACGTTAAAGGAAATAAACTATCAGCGAAAATCAACCCTTTATTGTTTATTTTATGACAGAGGGCGGGACGGGACCTGCGACTCTCAACACCAATCAACACCTGATAAAATGCGACAATTTCCACACTAAAAAATAAAACGATCTCCATTTTTTTGTCAATAGCACTAACCAGGAACTCCCGAACACAAAAGATGAACGTAAAAATTAACCCCCCTTTAAAAACAATAAAAAATAATTATAATAGTAAATAAATTAATAAACAAAATAATTAAATATGATAAACTGTCTTAAATTATCTTTCCCTTTCCATGCAATCCACACCACGAGACCCAGACAGCACCACCACGCACTGCTACACCCATCCAGGGACTGAGACACCTTGCACACATCACGTCTATCTCTCTACACCCCAAAACACATCCAAAACACCCCAAAACGCATCCACAACCACTTAAACACCCAGAAACAGCCTTATCCACCCACAGCACACCCGTAGCCACCCAAAACACACCCAAACTCCTTTAAAATACCAAAAAAAAACACTTAAAATACCCCAAAACACACCCAAACACATCCAAACTGACCAAAACACCCCAAAACACACCCAAACACACTCAAAACTGACAAAAACACCCCAAAACACACCCAAAACACCACAAAACTGACCAAAACACCCAAAAACACACCCAAACACACCCAAAACTGACCAAAACACCCCTAAAACACACCCAAAACACCCCAAAACACCCCAAAACACACCCAAAACTGACCAAAACACCCCAAAACACACCCAAAACACCCCAAAACACACCCAAAACAGACAAAAACACACCCAAACACACCCAAAACACCCCAAAACACACCCAAAACAGACCAAAACACCCCAAAACACACCCAAAACTGACCAAAACACCCCAAAACACACCAAAACATACCCAAACACACCCAAAACACCCCAAAACACACCCAAAACAGACCAAAACACACCCAATACACCCCAAAACACACCCAAAACTGACCAAAACACACCCAAAACACCCCAAAACACCCCAAAACACACCCAAAACTGACCAAAACACCACAAAACACCCCAAAACACACCCAAACACACCCAAAACTGACCCAAACACATGAAGAATGCCACAAATGAATATAAATACTTAAATATATACACATGACACAGGGTGGGAAGGGAGTATTGAGGTGTAGGGGAAAGGAAGGGTGCAACAAGAAGCAGGGAGAGACAGGGTGTAATAAGATGAGACAAACAGCCGGACAGGGAAATTAGACAGGGTTTATTGAGATGGACAAATAGGGATAGTTTAATGAGATGCAAGGGTGATACAGGGTGTATTAAGGTCCAGGGACAGACAGGAAGGGTGTACTAAGGTGTATGAAGACAGGAAGGGTGTATTGAAGTGTGGGACAGACAGACAGACAGACAGAGGAGACAGACAGACAGAGAGGGAGAGATTAAAAGAGAAAATTTGAGATAGACAAAGGATATGAGAAAGAGAAGAGAAAGAGAAAGAGAAAGAGAAGAGAGAGAGAGAGAGAGAGAGAGGAGAGAGAGAGAGAGAGAGAGAGAGAGAGAGAGAGAGAGAGAGAGAGAGAGAGAGAGTACTAATCATCTCAATCATTCAATAAATTCCTAATATATGTATAGATTTGTGTATACGTAATAGTCTTACCTAATGTGTGTATAGATTTCCGAGCATATACCAGCATCTCTTATGAGTTTGTGTGTTTATATCAGACTTAGCAAAGATTTGGATGTGTCTCTAAATATATACTAGTGTTTGTATACAAGTTTGTGTGTATACCAGACTTATTAAGAGTTTATGTGTGTTTCTAAGAGTATACAAACCATAGCAAGTGTTTGTATATGTCTCTATGTGTATACCAGTGTTTGTGTGTGTATACCAGCATTATATAGTGTTTGTAATGGTTTAAGTGTACACTAGTCCTTTTTAATTGTTACCTTCTCACTATCTCAGCCCTCCAGATACACCTGAGGCATACAGCGTCACCCCAGAGTACAGCCCCAAGTTGGTCTGGCTAGCCCCGATGACGATGAAAGCAGGAACCATCATTATCACCTGCTGTGGTTGATGATGGTGGCTTCTACACACACACACACATACACACACACACCTCAGACAGCAATTCCTGCAACAAGAGAGGACAGAACAGCATGCCAGCCACAGCAAGAGTGAGTGTGTGAACAGCCGCGGCCACCAACCAGCCAATACTTCCCTAGCAGAAGAACGCAGCCCTCACAGTCGACCCAGTGGTGAAGCCTGTGCCCAATATTATTTATCAAGACTCTCTCTCTCTCTCTCTCTCTCTCTCTCTCTCTCTCTCTCTCTCTCTCTCATCCACCATTAGCCAGTCTCTCTCCCTCTCTCACCATTGGTCAGTGGTCTGTACAGCAGACACCCAGTCATCATGGTGGAGGGATTTTCTCCAAGTACTGTACCTCCACCACTCCCTCCAGGCTCCTCCCACTTTCTTCCAGTCACTCCATAAGCTTGATAATCAGCAGCTGTCCCTCTATACCACAAGCTTCACTCTGGGCAGCTCTCTGGAGGCCTCCGAACCTGTGGGTGTAAGGTTAGGTTAGGTTAAGTTAGGTTAAGTTAGGGTTAGGTTAGGTTAGGTTAGGTTGGTTAGGTTAGGCCTGTGGATGGTGTGTGGAGGAGGACAGGACAAGCAGACCAGTGGGAAGGCTGTGGAAGGGCCTGTGGATGCTGTGTGGAGGAGGACAGGACAAGCAGACCAGTGGGAAGCTGTGGAGGCCTGTGGATGCTGTGTGGAGGAGGACAGGACAAGCAGACCAGTGGGAAGGCTGTGGAAGCCCTGTGGATGCTGTGTGGAGGAGGACAGGACAAGGAGACCAGTGAGAAGGCTGTGGAAGGCCTGTGGATGCTGTGTGGAGGAGGACAGGACAAGCAGACCCAGTGGGAAGGCTGTGGAAGGCCTGTGGACTTCAAGGTAATGCAACACCACACACCAACACCAGAACAATGCCTCACCTATCCACCTGCAGCCACATCACAGTCTCCCCCTTGTAGGTGATGGCAGTAGTGGCGGTGCTTGTGGTGGTGGTGCGAGGAGGCAAGGCACCCATGGCTGGAAAAGAAGGGGTGAGTGCCTTGAGGCTGCAGGACGGGGTATACAGGTGTGTGGGAGGTGAGAGGGTGGGAGAGAGGGAGTGGGCACGTGGGAGAGAGTAAGTGTGTTCTATGGTAAATTATATATAGGATTTCAAGGGTGTTTTTGTGTATGATAGGGAAAATATTCATACACACATACACACATACATTTTCATCTCCCAAGCACTCTCTCCTCTCCTCCTCTTCCCTCTTTCCCTGTCTCGTGCAATAGGTAAACACACACACACACACACACACACACACACACACACACACACACACACACACACACACACGCACATTGATAGAGGGATAGATATTAGCCCAGCATGATTTAAACAACTAATATAACTATCAAAAACACACACACACACACACACACACACACACACACTTCTCCACAAATCTGAAGGCACTGTGGTTTCCAAGCCCTCAAAGTGAATGAGTGTGCTGAGGGAATAATATTGCACCACTGCCTGCATGAACTTGTCACTAAAGCTGTCATGCGTCTCACACACCTCCTGTCACCGCTCATGCTGGCTGTCAACGCGAAACGCACCCTCCACCACTCATTGTTTGGGGTGACGGTTCTGTGGGAATGGAAGATAATTAGATTTTCTCTCATATCAAATTGAATTGGTTTAGCTCTCTCTCTCTCTCTCTCTCTCTCTCATGATTGATTTCAAAGGCCACAAAGATGATTAGCAGAGGTTTTTGTGAGTGTTTCTCCTGACAGTAATGTAGGAATGTTGTTAATTTGTCACTAAAACCATAAAAACATCCTTAAAAACCTGTGGCACTTCGAATAGAGCCTTTTAAAAGTGTGTTTCTCCCATCAGTCGAGAAATGTAGTTATTTATTTTACATTTTATATATAACACACACACACACACACACACACACACACAAACACAGGTGGTCTGGCAAGGAAGTGCTACGAGAAATATACAAACGCATAGCAAGGCAAGGCACACAGCTTTCACACTCACTTCACACTCACAACACTCTTTCAACACCTTAACCTTTGTTGGGGAAGAGAAGCACTACTGCCTTAACCTTACAAATACACTTATTATAGCTTATCTCTTACATGTACCAAGACAAGGCACACAACTTTCACACTCACCTCACACTCACTCACAACACTCTTTCAACACCTTAACCTTTGTTGGGGAAGAGAAGCACTGCTGCCTTAACCTTACAAATACACTTATTATAAGCTTATCTCTTACATGTACCAAGACAAGGCACACAACTTTCACCGTTACTGTCACCCACAACAATCTTTCAATGCGTTAATCCTTGTTGGGAAAGAGAACCACTAAAATATCATCTCCTACAAATATATTTAAACACTCACTCAACACACAACACCTTAGCCCTTGATGGAGACGAGAAGCACTCCTACCTAACCTTACAAAACCACTAATTAAAATCTTATCTCCTACATATACCAAAACACACAATTTTCACCCTCATTCACTCAGCACACAACACCTTAGCCCTTTATGAAGACGAGAAGCACTCCTACCCAACCTTACAAAACCACTAATTAAAATCTTATCTCCTACATATACCAAAACGAAAACACATAATTTTCAGCCTCATTCAGTCAGCACACAACACCTTAGCCCTTGATGAAGACGAACAGCACTCCTACCCAACCTTACAAAACCACTAATTAAAATCTTATCTCTACTTCATTTACCCATCCATACACCAACCTTGTAACTCCACACAAGACAAGACACCACAGTCATCCACATCTATCTATGCCACACTGACTCCTGAAGTTGGTGGAGCACAGGGTGGACCAAAGGGCATCAGCTCCACACTCTGGGATGCCTGTGGGGGACTTCATACGAGACCAGCGAGTACCTCTTCCGCGTTCAGGGTCCCCTCCACCCTCTCGCACAGTACCTGAGGGCATGAGGCGGTGGTGAGAGGGTAAGAGGGTGTGAGGGAGGAGGGAAGGGATGAAATGTGGTGAAAAACAGAGAACACAGATGAAAAGGAAAATTGAAGTAGAGAAGAGGAAAAGGAAGAAAAGAGAAGAGATGAAAAGAAGGAAAAAAGAGAGAAAACAGAATTATAAACACAATTTTTGACATCATATCTAAAAATCTCTCTCTCTCTCTCTCTCTCTTTAGTGCTCCTTCAAAAATTCTCTCTCTCTCTTTAGCTCCTTCAAAAATTCTCTCTCTCTCTAGCGCTCCTTCAAAAATCTCTCTCTCTCTCTCTTTACATCATTCCTTCAAAAAAATACACTTGGTAAGAGGCTTTAACAAATATTCATGTATCACCTGCTGTCAAGGTACTGGTCACCACACCCAATGAACACCAGTACAGGACACACAGCACCAGCAAGTCACACACCTCCAGGGACGCCCCACTGACGACATCCAGGGGGTCTATCACACTGCCCCAGGACTTGGACGTCTTGTGGCCGCCACCATCACCCAGGAGGCCATGCAGCAGCACAGTCTGGGGAGGGAGGGTCATATAACACAGGTGATATAACACAGGCAATACTGGTAACAATTAATATCACGTTACATAAGAGAAAGGACAGGTAACAAGCAGGCAGTCAATTCTTTCAGTCTATCACCATCTATAAACATTATTAGCCTTCTGATATCTGCATCTTTTTATCAAACGATTAGTAATGCTAGAGTTTACAGTATTAACAGATATTTTAGTTATATACCAATGAATATATGGACTAATTACACGCCTACAATTGGTTACCGGAGTTTGTGATAATACATAAGACAAAGGAACAAAAACAAGATTAATAACAAAGGACATGACCAGGAGACCAAGACCCAGATGACCTCACCTCAAAGGAAAGCCTCCCCGTCAAGTTGAGTCCCGGCATGACCACCTGAGCCACCCAGAAGAGGATGCCGTGACCCGTCTTCAAGGTCGTTGCCTAGAAGCGAGCAAGGTCAGGCATGGTCTCTCCCCTCCCCTGACCCGGCCACCCCAGCGAGGCAAAGGGAGGGAGCAGAGGAGAAGCAGGTGTCCAGATCTTCCTCCTGCTGGGTGGACATGGAGGTCAAGGGTGTGCCTGGGGAGGAGGACAGGGTGAAGACGGAAAGTTGCGATTATTAACGTAACCGTCAAGACTTTTATTCATCTATTGCTACATGAAGTTTATTATTTTAATGAGGGTTTGCGCACACACACACACACACACACACACACTTTCTCTTTATCATCCTCTTCCTCCTCTTCTTTTCTTCTTCTACCTCCTCCTCCTCCTCCTCCTTATATTCAGGTCAAGTCAGGTCATCCAATTAGAATAAAATCAGACAGACAGACAGACACAAACACACACACACACACACACACTTGAATGATATAAAATAATGCAGTTTTCCCTCACAGAAATATAGAAGGGAACCCAGAGTAGGTTAATAAAGGTGATACAGACAAGGACTGCATCTCAACTGTACAGAAAAACAACAATTTGGTACAGCTTTACCCCAATGTAATACTGATAATAGGAACACACTAGGAGATACAACACAAAGTACATCAACTGAAGGAAAAACAATAAAAAAGTAAAATTTCTCCCATATATCAGACCATCCACACTAACACTAGGTAAACACACACACACACACACACCTTCCTTCTCCACAGCCTTCCGCCTTGCATCCTCCTCCGAGCAGCCGCCACCCATACCTCCTCGCCATCTGCTGCAGTGATGTGGTACACTGGCATTCTGCGGCCCCACCAGAGCTGCCGGGAGACACACCAGTCTGTGATGTTGTCCAGCCAGCTATGCCAAGCCCTCCTGTGCAGCTGTGGCACCAGGTTCAGACAGCCGCTCTGCACAGCCTCGGACGCCTCCTGTGCCGACTCCTTGCACCGAACGAACCTGTGTAGACATGAAAGTAACCAAGTGTTTGTGGTTAATTATAATACTCAATATGCCACTATCGTCAACAGCATCACCATCTGCTCACCACTGGGGCCTCAGCACCACTATTTCAAAAGGACTCTAGATGAAGCTACACAGGTTTTTAAGAATGTTTTTAAAGTTTTAGTGACAGATTGACAACATTTCTATATTATTAACAGGAGAAACACTCTTGAGAACCCAGCTAGGTATCTCTGTGGCCTTGAAAAATACTCGTGATGAAATAATACGGGTTTTCAAGAATGTTTTAATGGTTCTACTGATAGATTAACAACATTTCTACATTCTTAATCTTGAGAACCCAGCTAGGTATCTCTGTGGCCTTTGCAAATAGTCTTGGAGGAAGTGAAGTCCCTCCTCTATTACCTAATTAAGTCAGTACACCTGTTTAGTTACCCCTTCACCACCTACCTGAGTCTGCCAGTCTGTAAGGGAAGTCCCACATCTTTCCGAAGCTGACCGGTTTGCTGTACCCCGGGACTGCCAGCTCCGTGGGTCCTGTCAGGTGCAGGCGGTCCACTTCAATGTCCAAGATGGCCGACTGAAGGCTGCAGCACCAGTTGACGAGAGCCTCCTTGCGGTACACCAGCCCAGCATCGTACAGACAGACAAATGCTTCCGTCACTGCGAGGAAAAGTGTTTTGGTGAAGTTTCTTGTTTGTGCGCGCGTGTGTGTGTGTGTTAGAGGTTACGAGGACAGGTATGCTTACGGATGTACAGACAGACACACAGGCCAGTCTCTCGCTGCATCCATGTCCCAGCTGTCCCAGTCAAGTGAACCCCCCAGATGCCACAGCTGGTCAAATATCATTGTTCCTTCCTCCTCTTTCACACTTCACCAATAAACCTGCAAAAAAAGGAAAATTTGTCTTTTAAATATGTAAGTTAGTTGTACACAGTCTACTGCCCAAGAAAACAGAACACTGGGTAACTATTTTGACTGCATAGAAAAATTACACACACACACACACACACACACACACACACACACACAGTTTTGTATATTCATGTCTCTCTATCATTCTAGTTTTCTCAAGGCAACACTCACTCTTCTGTCTGTCAAGGTCGTGTTTGGTGTTCCCCTGGGCGTCCCACAGGTGCCTCTCCATCACCACCTGTGTTGCTGACCCTGTGTGGTGTGCCCCTGGGATGAACACTGCCTCACCACCCTGCATCTGTGCCTGCATCAGAGAGAGAGAGAGAGAGAGAGAGAGAGAGAGAGAGAGAGAGAGAGAGAGAGAGAGAGAGAGAGAGAGAGAGAGAGAGAGAGAGAATATTAACATGGGACAGAAGGGGTTATTATTAAGTTAATTTTAATGAGAGAGAGAGAGAGAGAGAGAGAGAGAGAGAGAGAGAGAGAGAGAGAGAGAGAGAGAGAGAGAGAGAGAGAGAGAGAGAGAGAGAGAGAGAGAGAGAGAGAGAGAGAGAGAGAGAGAGAGAGAGAGAGAGAGAGAGAGAGAGAGAAATATATATTAACATGTGACAGAATGGGTTAAGTTAATTTTAATGAGAGAGAGAGAGAGAGAGAGAGAGAGAGAGAGAGAGAGAGAGAGAGAGAGAGAGAGAGAGAGAGAGAGAGAGAGAGAGAGAGAGAGAGAGAGAAAAAATATATATATTAACATGTGACAGAATGGGTTAAGTTAATTTTAATGAGAGAGAGAGAGAGAGAGAGAGAGAGAGAGAGAGAGAGAGAGAGAGAGAGAGAGAGAGAGAGAGAGAGAGAGAGAGAGAGAGAGAGAGAGAGAGAGAGACTTAACCTAACTGAATTAATATAAACCTAACCTGATGGAAACAAATAAATGAAAATAAAAAGCTGCAGCCGGCCTCACCTTTCTTGACAGGCGCCTTTTTTTATGTTCATACACTTTTCCCTGGTGGCACACGCTGCTAGCCGCCCCCTGGCCACGCCCCTCGCCACCTCACGCATGTACAGATCCACTGCCGCTCTAAAAAGCAACAAATTCACCCGTATATCAAGTCTGACTGCGTTTGTTTACGTCTCTGGGTCTCGGTCTGGGCTCAGGCCTGCAGGATGGGAGAATGATAGAAAACGAGAGATTTTCAGGCAAGACTAGTATAAGTTGAGGCTCTATTATAAAATACCGTGATACAATATTACTATTACTACTACTACTACTACTAATAATAATAATAATAATAATAGTAATAATAATAATGAAAAACACACAATGCACATGATCGCAAGACCACTCCTTGTTGTGTATACTAACCTTACTTAATGTGTATAGATTTCTGAGCATATACCAGCATCTCTTATGAGTTTATGTGTGTATATCAGATTTAGCAAGTGTATGGATGGGTCTCTAAGTGTATCCCAGTGTTTGTATACAAGTTTGTGTGTGTATACCAGACTTAGTAAGCGTGTGTGTGTTTCTAAGAATATACAACCAATAGCAAGTGTTTGTATATGTCTCTAAGTGTATACCTGTCTTAATTGTCTGTTTGTGTGTGTATACCAGCATTACATAGTGTTTGTAATGGTTTGTGTGTATACTAGTCCTTTTTAATTGTTACCAACTATCCCAGCCCCTCCAGACCCACCTGAGGCACACAGCGTCACCCCAGAGTACAGCCCCAGGTTGGTCTGGCTAGCCCCGATGACGATGAGAGCAGGAAACGTCATTATCACCTGCTGTGGTTCATGATGGTGGCTTCTACGCACACACACACATACACAAACACACACACACACACACCTCAGACAGCAATTCCTGGAACAAGAGAGGACAGAACAGCATGCCAGCCACAGCAAGAGTGAGTGTGTGAACAGCCGCGGCCACCAACCAGCCAATACTTCCCTAGCAGAAGAACGCAGCCCTCACAGTCGACCCAGTGGTGAAGCCTGTGCCCAATATTATTTATCAAGACTCTCTCTCTCTCTCTCTCTCTCTCTCTCTCTCTCTCTCTCTCTCTCTCTCTCTCTCTCTCTCTCTCTCTCTCTCTCATCCACCATTAGCCAGTCTCCCTCCCTCACCATTGGTTGGTGGCCTGTACAGCAGACACCCAGTCGTCATAGTGAAGGGATTTTCTCCAAGTACTGTACCTCCACCACTCCCTCCAGGCTCCTCCCACTTTCTTCCAGTCACTCCATAAGCTTGATAATCAGCAGCTGTCCCTCTATACCACAAGCTTCACTCTGGGCAGCTCTCTGGAGGCCTCCGAACCTGTGGGTGTAAGGTTAGGTTAGGTTAAGTTAGGTTAGGTTAGGTTAGGTTGGTTAGGTTAGGCCTGTGGATGGTGTGTGGAGGAGGACAGGACAAGCAGACCAGTGGGAAGGCTGTGGAAGGCCTGTGGATGCTGTGTGGAGGAGGACAGGACAAGCAGACCAGTGGGAAGGCTGTGGAAGCCCTGTGGATGCTGTGTGGAGGAGGACAGGACAAGGAGACCAGTGGGAAGGCTGTGGAAGCCCTGTGGATGCTGTGTGGAGGAGGACAGGACAAGGAGACCAGTGGGAAGGCTGTGGAAGGCCTGTGGATGCTGTGTGGAGGAGGACAGGACAAGCAGACCAGTGGGAAGGATGTGGAAGGCCTGTGGACTTCAAGGTAATGCAACACCACACACCAACACCAGAACAATGCCTCACCTATCCACCTGCAGCCACATCACAGTCTCCCCCTTGTAGGTGATGGCAGGAGTGGTGGTGCTTGTGGTGGTGGTGCGAGGAGGCAAGGCACCCATGGCTGGAAAAGAAGGGGTGAGTGCCTTGAGGCTGCAGGACGGGGTGTACAGGTGTGTGGGAGGTGAGAGGGTGGGAGAGAGGGAGTGGGCACATGGGAGAGAGTAAGTGTGTTCTATGGCAAATTATATATAGGATTTCAAGGGTGTTTTTGTGTATGATAGGGAAAATATTCATACCCACATACACACATACATTTTCATCTCCCAAGCACATCTCCTCTCCTCCTCTTCCCTCTTCCCCTGTCTCGTGCAATAGGTCAACACACACACACACACACACACACACACACATTGATAGAGAGATAGATATTAGCCCAGCATGATTTAAACAACTAATATAACTATCAAAAACACACACACACACACACACACACACACTTCTCCACAAATCTGAAGGCACTGTGGTTTCCAAGCCCTCAAAGTGAATGAGTGTGTTGAGGGAATAATATTGCACCACTGCCTGCATGAACTTGTCACTAAAGCTGTCATGCGCCTCACACACCTCCTGTCACCGCTCATGCTGGCTGTCAACGCAGAACGCACCCTCCACCACTCATTGTTTGGGGTGACGGTTCTGTGGGAATGGAAGATAATTAGATTTTCTCTCATATCAAGTTGAATTGGTTTAGCTGACACTCTCTCTCTCTCTCTCTCTCTCTCTCTCTCTTTCACGACTGATTCCAAAGGCCACAAAGATGATTAGAAGAGGTTTTCGTGAGTGTTTCTCCTGACAGTAATGTGGGAATGTTGTTAATTTGTCGCTAAAACAATAAAAAACATCCTTAAAAATCTGTGCCACTTCAAATAGAGCCTTTTAAAAGTGTGTTTCTCCCATCAGTCGAGAAATGTAGTTATTTATTTACATTTTATATATAACACACACACACACAAACACACACACACACACACACACACACACACAAGTGGTCTGGCAGGGAAGTGCTATGAGAAATATACAAACGCATAGCAAGGCAAGGCACACAGCTTTCACACTCACCTCACACTCACAACACTCTTTCAACACCTTAACCTTTGTTGGGGAAGAGAAGCACTACTGTCTTAACCTTACAAATACACTTATTATAGCTTATCTCTTACATGTACCAAGACAAGGCACACAACTTTCACTGTTACTGTCACCCACAACAACCTTTCAATGCGTTAACCCTTGTTGGGGAAGAGAACCACTAAAATATTATCTCCTACAAATATATTTAAATACTCACTCAGCACACAACACCTTAGCCCTTGATGGAGATGAGAAGCACTCCTACCTAACCTTACAAAACCACTAATTAAAATCTTATCTCCTACATATACCAAAACAAAAACACAATTTTCACCCTCACTCACTCAACACACAACACGTCAGCCCTTGATGAAGACGAACAGCACTCCTACCCAACCTTACAAAACCACTAACCTAAAATCTTATCTCCTAAATATACCAAAACAAAAACACAATTTTCAGCCTCATTCAGCCAGCACACAACACGTCAGCCCTTTATGGAGACAAGAAGCACTCCTACCCAATCTTACAAACCACTAATTAAAATCTTATCTCCTACATATACCAAAACAAAAACACAATTTTCAGCCTCATTCAGTCAGCACACAACACGTCAGCCATTGATGAAGACGAACAGCACTCCTACCTAACCTTACAAAACCACTAATTAAAATCTTATCTCTACTTCACTTACCCATCCATACACCAACCTTGTAACTCCACACAAGACAAGACACCACAGTCATCCACATCTATCTATGCCACACTGACTCCTGAAGCTGGTGGAGCATAGGGTGGACCGAAGGGCATCAGCTCCACACTCTGGGATGCCTGTGGGGGAGTTTATCCTGAGACCAGTGAGTACCTCTTCTGTATTCAGGGTCCCCTCCACCCTCTCACACAGTACCTGAGGGCATGAGGGGGTGGTGAGAGGGTAAGAGGGTATGAGGGAGGAGGGAAGAGATGAAATGTGGTGAAAAACAGAAGAGAACACAGATGAGCAGGAAAATTGAGTGACTGGGTGTTTGAGTGAGCGAGTGAGTGATGGTTTATTGTCTGTCTGACTGAATGAATGAATGAAAAATACTTGCTAAGGGAATGAATTAATATCCACAAACTCACGCATTCACTGAATGGCTATTTGACTGACTGACTGACTGACTGCTGACTAAAAATGATAGGTTAGGAGGGATAAATACTCGTAATCTTTCTTCAAATGTTAGTTCCTGATGGGGAGGAGGCCCGAGGGAGGGTCAATGGGGTCATGGCGAGAAAGCAAGAGGACGAGAGCAGCTGGTAGGAAACAGCAGCAGGCGGACGACGCTAAGGAGGGAAAAGGTTCGCTACACGAGTCTTCCCTTGTTCCCGTCAAGGTGGCAAGCTGCCTTGGTATTACTGCACTCTACTTATGATTGTTCTGGATCTCATACTGTAATCTAAACTTGGAAGTCTATATATATATATATATATATATATATATATATATATATATATATATATATATATATATATATATATATATATATACGAGTATATATATATATATATATATATATTCAAGCTCTCAACCCTATCTCATCACAAATGAACACATTCACTAAAGCATAAGCTTCTACAAGTGTGATTGAACTAGCAAAACTGAACTGGAAATTAGAGTTGTCTTGCATTGGTTGAGATATATTAGCAATAATAATCATTGATAATGAAGAGGAAGGTTGATAGTAAGGCGGACAGTAAAGTGAACGTCAGCCTCACCAGGCAAAAGTAGCCCGCAGATGGTAGTGTCGCACGTCATAGGATGACTCATGAAGCGCGTGACGCTGGTTGTGACATGGATGCTGCTGCTCGCATCACCACGACGTCTACCTCTACTTATTATTATTAAAGCTTTATTGAGCATTATAGTACATTTTTAAATATATACATATAGCACAAAATATACATGAATATACATATAATACACAAAGCGAGCACCAGCCCGCAGGTGGGGGTCTACCTCTATTAATTCGAATTATGATCAGTAATAATTATTTATTTATTCAATATCTTATATGCATAACTGGTACCAAACAAAATATACACCTTTTCTTCAAAATGCATCTCAGCTAAAACTTTTAATGCTATTCTATTTTTTATTTTTTATTTTTTTCACACGTCGAAAGATATTACCAGGCTTGGATTCTAAGAACATGTGGATAGTTCATTGCTTTATATATATATATATATATATATATATATATATATATATATATATATATATATATATATATATATATATATATATATATATATATATATATATATATATATATATATATATATATATATATATATATATATATATATATATATATATATATATATGTATGTATGTATGCATGTATGTATATAGTGTCACCGAAGTGTAATTAAGTACATTTTGTCACGGGAATTCTATGTTTGTACAAGTTCAGTAAATAAGAAAGACGTTCTGGTGAATCTATCCACACGTCTTGAAAAGACAGGAGACAACCTGAGGTTATTGTACTACTGCCCCAGATATTGAAGGAATAGCGAAAATTTCATCTTGATCAAGTCAACGATACCTCATGGAGAGAGAGAGAGAGAGAGAGAGAGAGAGAGAGAGAGAGAGAGAGTCATCAAGGTGTCATACAAAGAGCAGTTTTCAATTCGTTAAGCAGAAGATAATACATTTTTGCAATGTGTTGTGGTGATTTGTATGTTAGAAAAGTCTGGACTAGACGTTCACACAAGGATGACATTGAGTACCGCTGTCATAATGATACCATGACCAGATCAGATTCACGTTCACCAAGAGCAGGCATATTATCAACGCAAGCATTAACTTTGGGATCTCAGCTATAGGAGCACGCTGCACTAACTCAAGTTACTTTCTACATGACTAATTCCGCATGCTTAAACTTCTTCCTATCCTGAAACAAACGCACAATATTATTCGTCTTCATATAACTTTTTTTTCTAGGGCGTACACTAATTTTTTTTTTCTTTCATATCCAATAATCCTTTGCGTATGAGCCACTTTTTTTTTTTAAGTTACTAGGTCTACTGTTTATTTCTGGTGGTTAACATTATGTGTGGTAAAGTTATAATTCTTACACTTATTTTCCTTTTTAAATGTACCTGACACTAATCTTTAAACTCATCTCGAAAACCCAGTGCTGTAAATTAACAAGTTCAAAAAAACTCAGACGAATTTGCAAATACAACTGAGAACAAAAGCAAAGATCAAAGTGACAATAGAGGTTACCTGAGTGGAAGCGCCAACAACGAAGACGGGGGAGGTGGAAGGCTCGCCAAACACTGCCCGACTTGAAAACACAGAAACACAGCTGCACTCAGGAGGAAGCGGAAACAACAACTTCAGTGACATTGACTACTGGAAAGTCACCATGCGAAGCGTCAGCATGCAATGACACACAGACACAGAATGAAGGAAACTGCCACAAGCTGACAAGTGGCAAGAACTTAGAATACCGAAGTTAATTTGCATCATAAACAAAATCAAATATACGTAAAATTATGGAAATGCACTATTATAATATAACACGAGAGAGAGAGAGAGAGAGAGAGAGAGAGAGAGAGAGAAGAACGCACCAGTAAACACGCACTCCACTTCCAGTCACGGCTGGCACACGACTGACTGCCGCCAGCGACCAGGTAGACCATCATGCTTCTTTAGCTCCTTTAGAACTCCAGGTGCTCCCTCTAGACTCCTCCCTGCAATTCTTAACACTATTCTTATAGATCCTCCTCCTCCTCCTCGACTCCCCCACCCCCTATGTTTCTCCCCTTGCCGAGAATAATAATCAGAAATGTAATAAGGTGTTGACAAGTATCATTCGCAGCACTAAAAGTCTTTGCTTCATACATTTTAGCTCTTACTCCGCCCTTCCAACTTTCTAAACACAAAACAGATACAAAACACTTTCTACATAACGAAAAGATGATAATCACTACGAGAATAGCTACGAGCTATCAGTGAGGACATTTTATACACTCTGAGCTACGCTTTGTCAAATTCATAAACTAAAATACGTCAGTTTCCTATAAGAATTTGCAAGATATCACTGCTCTCTCTCTCTCTCTCTCTCTCTCTCTCTCTCTCTCTCTCTCTCTCTCTCTCTCTCTCTCTCTCTCTCTCTCTCTCTCTCTCTCTCTCTCTCTATATATATATATATATATATATATATATATATATATATATATATATATATATATATATATATATATATATATATATGTTTACTTAGTTATTCACATCATGCCGGGCTAGCTGCCTTCCTCACCAACTGTTTTCTGCGGTAACCATTAATGTCATAATAATTTTATTCAAGCAACTCCTTTCTAGTAGGTAATGAGATGGCCGGCGGACAGTGGGGCTATTTTTCTTCTTTTTCTTCTTTCATTGTTTCTTTTTTATTTCATGTACTTGAGACGGAAAAAGCAGTGCGAATTTGAAAAAGCGAAAGGTGGTAATCATAAACAAAAGCATGAGTAAGCAAGGGCTGGACTGAGCTGAACTGAGGTGAATGCTGTAAACACGAGGAGAATATATGTACTACTACAAGGCGAACGACAAACCTGGACATCAGCGAATGTAAAACTTGAGACTTCAATACGCATTATGTAATCTTGTTCGCACCTTCGGTTGTCTGGGACGTAACCTTCCAAGTATGAATATATCCACCTCGCACAAAAGCCACAGCCATCCATATTCCTGGGTGTTGTATGTGGGCAAAAAATGTAACCTGAAGACTTCTTACTACGAAGGAACTAAACTGATAGATAGATACATTAGATAGATAGATAAATACACACACACACACACACACACACACACACACGGGGAACAAAAATATAGCAAATTCTAGGAAGTTGGAGTCACTTGGCCAAAAACAAGCTGGTTCGGATTGGCTTGGATTAAGTAAATTGCACGTTTCCCGCATCAGTCACCGAGGCAGGTGGGCAGGCGAGGAGTCTCAATTTGGGAAAGTGGAATATGACGCGGTTTTGAAAGTGAGTGTGCGAAGGAAAGAAAAATGTGACTAAATAAAATCACGAGAACAGTTGCTGTCATGAATGTGGAAATCAGGAGGAGGAAGAGGTGACGGTGGTGGTTGTGGGAATAGTAGTGAAAGAGAATCTCTCTCTCTCTCTCTCTCTCTCTCTCTCTCTCTCTCTCTCTCTCTCTCTCTCTCTCTCTCTCTCTCTCTCTTATTGGCATTAAAGGTGTATTATTATGTTTGACTTTTCAGTATTTAGTTCAAGTAAACCTGATAAAATGATGCAAGATTCTGTAAATTATTTTCGATGGTTTCCTTGGAGTACGTGGTGCAACACATCGTTACTCCTTGCATGTGTTGCTTTACCTTTAGCAATGACTTTGCAATATTTCATCAGATGAAATCTGGGTAAATCATTGACTTTTATCAACATATGACCGATAATTATCCCAACCTATTCCATGACAGCCATGCATTTCCGCGACTACTACTACCACGCCTGTTGCTGCTGTTACTTTTACATTGAACATAGCAGTACTATGTACAGTGAATGTATTTATCTATTTGCATTGTGACGCCAATGTGTTCGTAGTAGCCCATCTTTTATCATCAAATTATTAGTTTTTCTTTAGATTTATATGAATGGTCTGTGCACACCATTACTTGTATCTCCCAGCACATTCCACTGATGTACTAGTGGTCTGTTTGAAAACAACGAGTATCTCTCCATCTTTCTATCTCCTTTCTTGTTAATGAACATAGATGGCTGATGTGAATACTTTTACGTCATCACTGCAACCACTGTCACTACTGCTATCCCCTCACCGTAACTACTCTCATTATCACTACCACCACCAGCACCACCACCACTTCACTCTTACATCCCCAACACTTAAGCAACTTTCACGCAAGATCTCCGCTGTCTGAGGAGGCTGTGGGGGAGAGAGGTAGACGTGGTAAGCACAAAGAGGAAAAGGAGAAATGATGTTGGGTCCAGAGAGAGAGAGAGAGAGAGAGAGAGAGAGAGAGAGAGAGAGAGAGAGAGAGAGAGAGAGAGAGAGAGAGAGAGAGAGAGAGAGAATGTTAATAATGATAGTAACTACAACAAAGATAACACTACTACTGTTGCTAGTATTACTACTTCCACTACTACTACTACTATTTCTACCAGTAATAATAATAATAATAATAATAATAATAATAATAATAATAATAATAATAATAATAATGATAATAATGGTAATAATAGTAATAATGATAATAATATCTTTCATGGTAATTTGATATTCCACATCTTGAACATCCATTCAATAATAATTTTTCTTTCATAGTCTAATGCCTCAACACTAGTTCCATCCATTTTCACTGTTTTCCAGTTCTTGAAAACTAAGAATAGTTTTCATCACTTCCTCTTCTTTCCTCATGTTTACTTGCTGAAGCACCTTGCCACAGCCACCTCCACTTATCATCTCTTTGCATTCAGCAAAATTTCAAAATTTTTTATCTAATTTAATTAATATTCCCTTTCACAAACCTTGTCCTCTCTTACCATCAGGCTACCTAACTCTTCTATCCACGCCTTTCAAGATGCTGTATCTTGTAAGAGGCACCATATTTTTGGGGAAACAATTCAAAAAAATTATTTGATCAGTATCAAACATGCATAACTACAAGAATGTTAATGACATGTCACACTGAGCTGTTCATCTACACTCATCTGCCTTACATATATATATATATATATATATATATATATATATATATATATATATATATATATATATATATATATATATATATATATATATATATATATATATATAACAAAGCCATCCTTAACATCCAATAACATCCAATAACAAAGCCATCCTTAAATTTCACCAAGACTGATTCTGAACTCCTATGAAGATATAAACCTGTGCTTAGTTTCAATAGGTGGAAACAATGTGATTTGTTTTACTGATGACAGTTTCATAGTCAAGGTAAGTACCTGGCTCAAAAAATATGCCTTTGATGTGTGTGTGTGTGTGTGTGTGTGTGTGTGTGCGTGTGTCATTCACCTATTCACCTACAGTCATCTGCTGGTCACCCAGCCAGCCGTTCCCCTACAGAAAGAGCTCAGAACTTGTTCTGTTACCAGTCAGCGACCAATCAATGTGTCAACAGCATATAATAATTACCAGCTTAGTGTGAGGACCATGTGTCAATTGTCTCTCCTTTCATCCCTGCATATCTCTATCAATCTATTTCCGACACTACTAGCCCAAACCAAGAATTTGTCTATTATTGGGAGTAAGTATTACTTGGGTTTAACTTAATTTCTTTATCTTGTTATAAGCAATCTTGTTAATTAATTGTTTTACTCTGTTTTTATTAAGAGTCATCCTCTATGTGCTGCAAAGGCCTATAAAAGGTGATTAAAGAAAGAAAAGGGCAAGGAATGGTAGGGAAATGAAAACAACAATATATCAAATATTCTGATTATTTACAAGGTCTTCAGGCATCTGCTGTATTTTCTAGTGGATTAGATGGGAAAAAAAATAAATAAAAAATACCCTGCATCTAATACAGAACACAGAAGAGGTAGTGAAATATGGTTAAGGGGATATGGGGTGATCTGTGTTCAGAAGTAGTCCGCTGAACACTATTTATCAAAGACTTGGTTCGGTTGTGGCAAAGCAATCATTTGTGTCAGATGATGAATTCCCCCCCTCCCCCTCTCAAAACACAATACATTTTCTCTTTTTCAAAATCTCCTTATAAAATATGGGTGTGATGTGGAGGTGTATCTAATCCACCAGCAAATACTGCATGCATCCATTGTGCATAAAACCTGAAATTTACAATAATAAAATTCTACAAGAGAAACATGAATGGCAACTTGCCTTGAAATACTCAGCATTGTCCAATTGTAATTATGAAACCTCTATAGCTCCCAACTCTTTAAGCAAATTCTCTTTTTGGTTGAAGTAGTTCTTGTACCATTCAATATGAGCTTGTTTTTGCTCCACAGTTAGATGAGGATTCTTTGAGAGTCCAGTGCAAACCAGCTCCATGAAGTGTCTGATGGGGCCACATTTTGGGCACCATCCTTCCAAGTGTCTCTCAAGGAAGACATGCTCATGGAATCCCACTTTCATTTCCTCCACCAAACCTGCTGAGATGGAAGGAGAAGGCATTGAGAAATTATTTATGTTTGGCTGTTAATATGAACAAAAAAATACAACAACAGAAAACTGCCAAATGACACACTAATTAAAAGAACATTTTCTTGAATAATTTGTATAACTATATACTTTACTTAAGGTAGTTAGTGTTGAGATAACTATACCTGCTTCATTATCAATGGGGAAGGTCCACAGCTTGCCTTGCTAAGTCCACTGTATCATCTCCACAAAGGCATTACTAGGAGGATGCTGCATACTCTGCTCCAGCTCATGTAGGTACAATCTCTCCCATGTGGGCAACACTGATATTGGAGCAGCAGGTCCATGGGTATCTTCTTCCCTTTTCTTAAATATCCCCAAAGGTTGACCTCCAAAGAGATCAACATGAGTCCTGCACATAGAGTGTGGTGTAGAGAAAATACTGTGACTTGGAAAATAACAGTAGTTTATCTAAAATGTATGACGTACAACATGTTGGGCAGCACAAGGCAGCTACATGGAACAGGCCCACCAAAACCTTGCACCAGTAATGTTTCAGTAAAGACACAGAGAAGGTCCATGTTTCCTTGCTCCTTGGAAACAAAATAAGGATAATCATTAAAAACTTAATCCAAAACTTCAAGTCAAAAGACCACAAACTTTTTTTTTATGGGAGATATGAGGTATTCCCTTAGGACACAGACTAATTATGAGCATCCTTTTCAGTGGATCAAGTCATGAAATACAGCATGTACTGAAATCATCAAAAGAAAGGAGCATAAAGAGACCATCTTAATTCACATAGCATTAATGTACACCTCTCTCAACAAACCTGGGCACAGATGAATCCCGAGGCTGAGTGTAGGGCTTGCGGGCTCGGGGCTGGTCTTTCGGGTCAACGTGGTACCCTTGCCTGACCTCGGTACCAGAAGGAAGGTGACGTGGCACTTCCTCCATCCCTGATTGTGGCTTTCTCTCCACCTTCATGCCCACAAACAATTTCACTGCAACAAGAGAAATTATGCATAGCCACTAATGTCAGTGGGGCAAGGAAATTTACCAGATAGGATAAAAGAACTGCCACAAATGTATTTTTATCAAAAAAGGTACTCTGCAATAAGTACATACACTGAAGAAATTCACTGAATACAATAGTGTTGACTACAAAATCTAAAAGTACAAGAATGAGTAAAAAAACTGCACAAAATTTGCCAAACATGAATTTGCATAATTTATCTTTTCCAAATTGTTACTTACAGTGATCTGTCTTAATGGGTTGGAGTGTATCATGAGTTAAGTTTGTTGGAACACTAACACTGCAGTGAAATAGTGTAAAGAGACACATGCATCAGAGCTGTCTTTAGGTTACATCAATTCTTGGCTGAACACCAGTACTATAATAGCTCATTTATAAGTCTGGTCTACCAGAATATAACTCCATTCAGCCAAAATGTAGGTCAGAATCAAAAAGCTTCAGCAGGCAGGATAATTTTTCCAAAACAAGAGTCGCTGTCTGATGGTTTGACACTGTTGCCACTCTCTACCTCACAAATAAGACAACAATAATGCACAAAGGAAAAGATTCAGTAGTATATGTATCTGTGTAAGAAATGTAGACAATGGTTCGTTAACTGAAAGTAGATGAAGAATGTTTAAGATTCTATATCTTCAATCTCTACTAAGCTGAGACTGAAGATGATGATAATGAGATGATCAGATATAAAGGCAAGAAACAGAATTGCCAGGAAAGATCCAGCAATTATTCACTTATACCACTTATAGTTTGATATGGGTATCATCTTAACTAACTGGTACAAGCTTAATTAAGAATGCAACTACAGAAATTTGGGGTTATCTTACTCACATGATATAAAACTAAAAAGGATAGAAATTGCATAACAACAAAAATAATGTCACTGCACAAAACTGGGCATACCAGTCTCCATAATAAATAAACACCAAAATGACAAGAAAAATTTTCATACATTATCTTCTTTAATCTACTACTACCATAACAAAGGCATCAGGAACATTAACATGAAATCCTGCACAACAAAAGAAGACAAGCATTGCAGCAGTTCCTTGGGCCCTAAAAGAAACTAAACTGTACTGCAATGGTATCAATCCAATGACAAACAGATATCATGGCATCAATGTAGCCAAGAGGCATCAACACTCACCTGAGAGATGGGGCAGTGCCAGTGGTAGTCTCTGAAGAGTGGAGGCACAAGGTGGACAGAAGCTCAGACTCAGTTTCCTTCACATCCCCACCAAGACTTTTAGCCACTTCTTTGGTTGCTAAAACAAGCTCAGGTTCTGAAAAATTGAGCCCAGATTTCATTATTACTAAAAGAATAGCAGAACACCACTACAACATGTGGTTCTAATCAAATCTTATATTACAGCCTACAATTTTATGATTTCAAACAAGAAAGCTCAAAGTTCCTTAGAACTAGTACAGCATGTTAACACTTCTTTGTTTGTAAGCACAGCATCCACTGCATCTTACTTGTAGACAGTAGTTTTTATTTGTTTACTTCTGTCAACAAATGTAAGGCAGCAACCTATTAATAAAACTAATAGCTAAAACAAACTATAATAAACATCACACCTGTACCATGGTGAAAGAATAATGTACATGTCTCTAAACACCACCCACTACTTATCACCATGTTTTTTAAATGTCACATGTTTAAGTGTCTAGACCTAAACTAAGACCTAAACTTGTACCAGTTTTGTGTCATAAACAGACATTGACTAAAAATAGATGTTAACTATTGCAGCATCCAAAAATTAACAATATGAATGACAATTAGGTAATAAGAAACCTACAGTAATGAGGGTACAAGTACAGTCCTCACCAAGGCCAGGCTCTGATACCGGGGATAATTTGCCTTTTCCTGCAGTTTTGGTCTTCTTCCGAGCTTTGGGACGTGACGGCTGCACTTGAGGCTCCACAGGAATATGGGGTCAGTCTGGAGATTAGGGGACTTTCAATATGATACAAAGATATTTGTACTATTTAAAATGACCACCTGGTGCACCCATCATTCTACAATACTAATAAAACATGAACATACATATTTATATTTGTGAATATTATAAAAACATAACAAGAGACTAGGTTATCAATGCCATCCAGCACTGGCATGTATAGTATTTATTATGTACTAATTACCACATAATGCAAAGTGGAACTTATCAAGCAAAATCTATTAGCAGAATTTACTGTAAGCAGGACTTCAGGAATAGTACTCTCATTGACTTATAATAACAGATTCAGATGTAGAAGATGGTGCAGCAACCACAAGTGGATGATGTAGAAATTACCCATCTGAGAGGAGAATAAAAAACCTTTTTTGAATGATGCAGCATGAAATCTTATGCAAATTGAGCGAACTATGGAGTGGTGGAATGAATGAAAAAATGCACCAAAGTAATCTGGCCAAATAAAAAAGATAAGGCACTATTTAAGTTTTAGAAGAGAGGTATATATATACATAAGTAAAATTCTAAGCTCACAGTAGGAGATGGAAGCCACTTGGAAGATGGAAGGAGGTAAAGGAGTGCATGCAAAAGTAGTGCAAGGATAAGAAGAGTGAGTGAGCAGGCAAGGAAATAAATGTTTGGATTCATAGAAATGGAAATTTTCTCATCATGACCACCTCCTTAGGCCATTCCCTGAGGATGCTAGGCAGTAGATGGCAGATAAAGAGATGAATAAATGCAATGTATTCAATCTAATCAAAATCAACAAGAGGCTTTAATGTCAGTTCTGAAAGGTAAATCACCACAATATCTATGTAAACATATGTGTTCTCACACTAGCCAAAGATGAAAGATCATGTAGTTTCTTGTGGCTAGATGTCTTCTTGTCTTGTTTCTCTGCAGCAGCTTTCTCTTTTACACTGGACTCATGTTTTAAGACATGTGAGTCAGACTCTCCAGTCTTCTTTCCCTCTGTCCCCTGAAGTGGCTTATGGTCTTCTATCTGGGTTTCCAGATTCTGAGATTTAATTGATTTTTCTTCAGTTTCACCATTCTTGACAGTGGCAGCAGGTCTGGCATCACCACCACCATGCTCACACAATCTTCTGGTGGCTTTCGGCAAAGTGGTCGAGTCGGGCATGCTGGTTGTGCCGCTAACCTGGAGAACCAAATAAAAAAAAAATAATGCTCTTCTTTGTCAGTCCAATAAAAATATATATACATGTAGTGTCCTGGGAGGAAAGTCATATATTCTAAGAAATGAAAGATCAAGTCATTTTTAATTGGGAATATTCTATGGTGAAATGTTTTTAAAGCCATGGTTCAGAAGTTACAGGACATTTAAATATGCATGCACATCAGTGGCAAGTGGCCGCAACGTCCTGCAACATCCAGGCGGTCGCTGTGACATTCGTTATATTTTAGTTATTATTTGCCATAACAAGACACTGCATTATTGAATTCAGTTATATCTTTATTTTATGAAAACCTTGTTGTGTAATCAAGTAACATCCTCATGATGATGCCAACACCCACCACTGCTACCCTCTCCTCCCCTCACTCCCCCCACTTACCACTTGTACCACATTCATATCAAAATGTCCTGTAGCTTCTAAACCATGGTGTTATCTATTTTTTTTCTGGTAGTTTTTGGCCTATTTTGAATTACTCTGCATGCTTTTCCAGCAAATCATTAGATTTTTTTATTTTTTTACCCCTGATGCCCCATCCCTTCAAAGACTAATGATTTTGCAATAAAAACAAAAAGTAGATTAATACAAAACAGACTGAAGTCCACCAGAAAGAAAATAGTTCCATCTTCATAAATAGCAGCAGTAACATTCACTCGCAATGTACCCCCCCTCCCCTCGAGGGCTCGCCCGTGGCCGCCAGTCAGCAGTCACAAATCACCAGCTTCTCTGACCCAATGAAATTAATCTAAACTAAACCAATCTAACCTAACCAGGCTAATCTAACCTAGCCTAGCCTGACGTAACTGGCAAGGCGAAGCACCCCAGTTAGAGAAGGTAAGTTAGGTTAGACTAGAGGTCTTCCCAGTTTTTGAAACATAGCGTTTTGTCCTTAAACTTTTCATGAATGTACAAATTTGGCCTAATTTGGCTTCCCCTACCCTAAAACCCCGCTTTCCCACCAGGTCCCCAAGCTTGCTTACGGAATTTGGGGGAAGGAAGGAAGGAAGGAAGGAAGGATGGGGGAATGGACCTATTACAAAAAAATAACCAAACTCAACACAATATAAAAACAAAAGTAAGAAAAGTAAACATGACAAACCTAGAAACTGGCAGCGATGCTTGGATGAAAGACGAACGGAGCAAGACAGCCATGATCTTGATTTTGATCTCGATGATCTTGATCTTCATTTTAATGTTACAGATGGCTCGGGACTGCTCCTGGTCCAGGAGTATCGGCAATTCCTGTAGGGAAAAAAAAAGAAAGAAAAACGGCAAACAGAAAACAGACACCATCCTTCACACCACTAATTCCTATATTTAATACAGCACATCTTTTCCAGGAACTCCTTCACTGCCTCAATCATCCTTTCATTCGTCTCCCCACACATCCCCAGCAGCAACACCATCCAATCCATTCCTTTCCTGTCTTCACTCTGACCTTCCCCAGCTCCCTCTGCACCACTTGCATCATCTCATTTCTGTCTCTGGCATACTTCACACACTCCAGCACCATATGCTCCACCGTCTCATCCTCTCCAATGTCACACATCCGGTATACTTTGCTGCAGAACTCAGACCATCTTTAACACCTTGCATTCACACACATACACTGTGCCCTAGCTCGGAAGAAATCATCACCCAGGCTTCCTTTATACCACTTTTCATACATTGGGGCCTCTTTCTCTTTTTACCACTCTGAATATTCTTTTGTTCCACTTTATTCTTCTATTCACTCAGTCCCACAAGTTTCGCTACTCTGTCTCACTTTTCCACTTCCTTCCTTCCACATCCATGTCATTCACAAACTCATCAAGCATCTCTCACCATTCTCATGCATCCGCTCACCTAAAATACCTACGTGTGTATTCATGTCTCCCATAATCATTACTCTCTCCTTTCACTTTCTTATGATCTTCCTCAATATTCCATACTTCCTGCTGTTCTCTCTTGCTGCTCTCTCCCCCTCAACTGTCATGCACACCACAATCACCACCAGTATTTCACACTTCCCATGCTCACCTGTGCACTCTACCTTTGCTGCTAAAATTTCCTCACTCATGGCACAGTTTCCTATATCTAACTTTTCTATTCTGAAGTTCTTTTCCTTCCTATACAAAAAAAAAAAAAGGTTACTCCTCCTCCTACCCTATCTTGAACTTTCTGTCCCTTTCCAATCATCACATACTTACTACCATCCAATTTCACATCATCTTTCAAGTGTGTCTCGGTCATTCTATGTTGAAATGCCATTCATTCAGTTCCTTACACACATCCTCAAATTTCCCAATGCCCTATCCTTGCACATTCACACATCCAGACTTCATGCCTTTTCTTGCATTCCTTGCATTCTCAGTCATTCTTCACGTCATTTCCACACGGTACACCATCCTTGCCTTCACACTTCACACTTCACACTTCACAGTCTCACTCCCATCCTTGTGTTGCCATCCACATTAAAGGGCTTAAAACCTCTTGCCTGAGTTAGAATATTGCACCAAGGCAGTGCACACACATCATGATCTCCAAAAATGGAGTATCACAGAAAGTGATAGTTTTGCCCAAAATTGCTTGAGTTACCCTCTTTAAAGACTTATACCTCAGTCTAGTGTCCACCAGTACTCATACTTCCATCACCATAAACCATACTTAACATGCAACACAACCTTCCCATTCTTCCTTAGCTTCAGTAATACAATGTGTGGGTTTTAATGATAATAATACTTTACATTCACTCTTAACTATGCAAGTATTTATTAACACTAATTCAGGAAGTTTCTCTCAACAGTTTCTCTTTGATAACTTGCAGTGCATCATAGATACAAACTTCATAAATGGTTAACTTTTATTGATAATCTTAAGAGAAAGAAACAAGTCAAAGCAAAGCAAATAGGTTGTGTAAACATTTCATATAAATACTCCCAATGGAACAGCCATCAAACAAACAGAAATAGAGATACACACATATATAAGAGATTTCACAATAAAATCTATCAAAATCTAAACCAACATATCTTTAAACTACATCAAGTAGAAGAAGAAATATATTCAAGAACAAGACCAAAGACTGACCCAACTAATGTTACGAGTACTCTCACCACACACACACACACACACACACACACAAAAAAAAAAAAAAAATGCATTCTGTCACTCTACCACTCACAGGACAAAACCTTCAACAAATCAACAACAGTGACCCAGCCAAGAGCATTCCTGCTAGGAGAGGAGGGTTTTCACAGTCTCAGGGTCACTGGGCAGGAGGGAACTGGGGTCTGTGTAGCCATGGGTTGGGTTATGGACTATATCATGCAGCTGCTTGTAAACTGTGCACACTGCCTCTGCTGTGCGCTGTTGCAGGGACCGTCTGAAGGAAGAGGAGAGCAGCAGCCTGGTGTGGGGCAGCATGAGATGGTCAGGGGCAGCCAGGAACCCATCCAGCTTGGTCTAGGATGAGGAGCATATGTATTTTAGGGATGTGAAGTCTTCAAGGTGTGCTGCTGTTCACTCTTAAGTTAAGTGAATGTGTTTAATATTTCCTTATACTCTTATGAACAACACAAGAAAGGCAACCATACTTTGTTACATGACACTTTTATAATTATTACTTATAAATATATCATAACACCTGAAAAAAAGTATATTTCTATATGACAAAAAGTATGCAGTTATAGAAATTTGGATTACAATGTTAAAAAATTAGAATACAAATTTCTACAGACAACTTACAAGCAAAAACCAACTTTAGAAGTGTAGCATTTATGTATAGTTTTGAGAATGGTAAGATTTAATGTATGAACAAAAATACTCCATAAGTGGTAATTTTCATAAGTGCAGCATACAGCTATAGTCAGACCAGCAACTATGGCTGAATTCAATGCTTTATGGTGAATGTGCTCAATGGGAAAGAGCATAAGTTAAAGTACAGCATGACATCAGATAGGGAGGAACCATTCTGCCCAGGTTAGCCATGCTGCCTATAGTCAATATTAACATGCAGAGAGTGTTACCATGAATGCCTGTATGGCCAAAGGCTGACACGATGGGTGCTGGGAGAGAGGTGTGGTGGGAGGGTTGGTGATCAGTGGGTACATGGTGGCCACTCCCATGCTATGACACACACACCCCATTGATCTGCTCCTGGCTCAGTGTGTCCAGCTGGGCATCAATCTGTCCCTGGAGGGGAAAGACACATCTTCTGTATTAGATGAGGAAAGCTGGGGAGAGAACTTGAGTAGAGCTTTAAAAGCAGCAATGGAATAAGAATATAAGGGAAGCTGCAAGAAGCCATCAGACCTACACGTGGTATAGTTTTCAACATATGTGTATGTCACCATGAAACATAACATTTTACTACACAAAGCTGAAAACTTACAAGTAACATGCATAAAAGGATCACAATAAGGCAGGCAGTCACTTCATGAAGTCACTGAGATATTCACAAGGTAAACTGTCATCAAGTTATTCATAAGAAGGTGAGGAATGAAAGGTGATGTTTTACCTGGATCATCTCTAGTTTATCCCCAGTGGTGTGGAGGAGGGAAAGTGTAGAGTGCAGCTGGTGGAAGCAGTTGAGCAGATACACAGCAGACTCCACTGCACCCAGTCCAGTTGCACTCTCACTTATCGCATTCATCAGAGGATCCACCACACAACTCACAATCTGCCAAAGGATACAAGACAATGAGGTAATGGATAGAACACTTAAATTTGCCATCTATTTCAAAACCTGTCTTTTCCTCTTTCTGTTTTCTCTTCTCCTTGTCCTTCACCTCCACAATTCCACAATTCTCCCTCATGCTGCAGTGTAAGTGGTCCTATTGATGCAATAAAGGCTTGCTGCTGCTGCTGCTGCTCTTTGGTAAATGACAATCAAGCAGTCAGTCGGTAAGCACATAACCTCTTGTCTTACACACCAGTCTCTTTGGTAAACATGTGAAGCAGCATTTTTCCTTCACTACATGCAAAATAACTATGAAAAAAAAAATAAACAAATAAAATAAAAAATAAAAAATAAAAAACTGAATTGTCTCATGAAAAAAATAGTACAAAAAAGTTGTGGAAGTGCATTGAGATCTCACACTTGAGAGAAAAATGCAGAAAGTAGATCAATAAATAAACAATCAACCCTTCATACATCCCTCTGTGTCTCCATCCATGGCTCCCTCACCTGCTTACAATCATGGTGTGCGTCGTCAGCCACAGTGGCGGCAGTAACCACCTCAGTGAGCAGACTCAGGGTGCGTGCCACTCCAGGTGTGGGTGCCAGTGTCTCTCCTGGCGGCTCTATCCTCTCACTCACTCACGTGGCTCACCTGGTGGCACCAAAAGACAGGTAATCAAACTTGAATGACTATAAGATTCTGGCTCAGTTTTGACAAGAGAGTGATAACCCTTCAAATGACTAAGATTCTGGCTCAGTTGTAACAAGAGGTGGTGATCACCCTTTCAAATAACTAAAATTCTGGATCAACTTCAACAGATGGTAATCAGCTTTCAACAACAAAGATTTTGGCTAAATATTTCATATAGTGTTACTTCAACATATGTTATTATACTCTACTCAAGTGACAGTGATGTTACAAAAGATGTCGTGGTTCTCACTCGACTCTGCAGTGCTGATATAAAAACATCTTGTAGCTTAGCTGGTGGAGTTCATCAAGAGTGGCCACCAGCAGTCCTGCATCAGTCACCTGCAGGGATGAGATGAACATTAAAAGGAAGCAGAAACATGAGCTGAATATCAACAGAATCCTGAAAAGGAAGCATGGTGACACAAGTGGTAGAAGAGAACTGAAGGAGAGCAGGAGGTGACTGAGTGAACAACACAGGGAGGATTAAATGGTATACTTAAGAATGCTTATTTTAAAGTCTATCTATTATATCCCCATTAAAGCAGGGTAGCTGACACACGGCCCCTACAACATACAACATCTTGTCTCATCCTAGGAATAAACGATACAAAGGAGAAGGTACCCAGTGCTCTTACTCCCCCTTTTTAGTAATTTTTTACAAGCATGCAAGGAATGACATGGCAATAATATCAAATCTAGCTACAGAGTTACACCCAAGCCATGTTCATCTTAAAATAAGGATAAAAAAACAGGAATAACTGACCAGCTAAGCCATGTACCTGCAAAATAGTGTTGTGATAGAATCTGAGGAGGTTGCTTATTTTTTACAACATGACGGGTTTCTTGCCTCCCTCCCGATGCTGGTCTGTCACAATGGTCCGCTCAATTCTGGTTCTGGGAGGACGGCAAACACTCTCCGATACGCTGGCCACAGCACTCCTTGTCTGCTCTGTTGGGTCTGAAGGGAGTCAGTGTCAGTTGATGGTATAATGGCTGGTATTCAGGGTACTGTTTGTTCTTTGGATCTGAAGGCAGAGTCAGTGTTAGTTGCTGGTTTGAAGGCCTGCTATTCAATTACAAATATACACTCTATCCTTCAGCTTACCTAGATTGGAGCACTTGACAAAAAGTGATTGGGCCGCCTCACGTTCAGAAGGGAGGCCCTGATGCACCCATGCCAGCATGTCCCCCACGTAGCCCAGGGGGGGGGTCATGTGCCTGCAGCTGTATGGGTCGTGGTGCTCCTCCAGGTCCTCCTATGGTGAGAGCATCCAGGTAGCCCCTCACCAGCCATCCTCATCTCACCGCCACCACCCACTCCTCCACCACCAGGCTGGAAGGAAGATGCATTTAAGGTTTGTACGGAGGGAAAGTAAGGATAGGAATAAGAGGACAAAGTAATACAAAGGAATACAAAGGAAAGAACAGACAGCAACAGCCCTACTGGGCCTAACGAGGCTGTCTGTGTGTGATAAGAGGAGAATTTGAGGAGGAAATGAAGATCAGAGCATGCAAAGACAAGAATAAGAGAAAGACACAGTACTGAAGTGTGTAATAAAGGAAACATGCTCACTTGAAAAGCACTGGTCTCTCCTGCAGAGCTGCTAAGGCTTATGTGAGCAAAGGTGAGGGGTCTGGGGAGCAACACTGCCCCTGACACCAGCGGTACAGCCTCTCCAGACCTGCTTCACGGCACACGTTCATTTGCTCCGCCACGTCCAAGGCAGTGTTTTGGTGGCCTGTCTGTGGGAAAAAAAGTGCACTTGTTATTACTGAAGTTAAAAGAGGTTCTTCATCCAGTAAATTTTAAACAGTCTAAGTATACTGGCATCTGATCTACATTACTTTTGATAGGCTCTAGTAAAAGAATTACATACCATCAGAGAAGAAATACACCTACAATAACTATATAATCATTGCTAAGGCTTTTGAACACAATCCTCATAGAAGAATGTGTTTAAAGAATGCAGCCAAAGTGAGACAATAAAAAGACAATAAAAAGAGACAATAAAGCAAACAATAGTTGAATCCGGCCTTTGTGTTATAGAAAGAGATGAAAAATAAAGAGATGAGTTGAATCAAGCCTCTGTACTCTATCATTTGGCAAAACAACTCACCACCCTGCCTCACAATACACCACAGACCACTACAGTCCACCCCAGACCATCCCAGACCACTACAGCCCACCACAGACCTGCAGGAGGTACTTGGTGTTGCTGCGTATCTTCTGTGTCTTGTCCAGGATGGTAAAGAACTCTGGGGTGATGGGAGACTCTCTGGTGGACCCCTTGATGGTGGCTACCTCATCTGGTGTCAATTGGAAGCACCTCACAAATGCCTCAGCCACTGTCTCCTGCATGTGTAGCTTGTTGCTGTGGAAGATGACAACAGTCACCATCTTTGGAACATAAGAACACAAAAAAATAAGGGAAGCTGCAAAAAGATATCAAGACACTTGCCTAACTAAACTTGGCACCTCACAAATGCCTTGACCACTGTTTACTGCGTACGTACCTTGTTGCTGCGGAAGATGGCTGTGATCACCATCTTGGACTATTCTAAGAGAGGAGTTGTCAATTCAAGATATCCATTTCAAGAGAGGAGTTATAAAGATGCCAGCCTAACTAAACTTGTCACTTCATTCATTTGCTAGATGTGAGAATGTTGTGTATGAGTATGTGATATGTATAATGTGTTATGTATAATGTTTGGGCCATACTGTGTGAGATTGCTGGCCTTGTATACAGATAGATAGATAGATAGGTAGATAGATTGTTCCTTTTCTGGTACAAAGGCTTGAGAGCAAATGAAGAATAATAATAAATCCCTCTGAAGAATATTGAGTAAGATGAGTCACCTCCGGTTCTGGAGTGAGGTCGTCTGGTGGATGAGGTGCCGAGTCTCTCATTTTGTGGCCTGGAGTCGAGACTTCACGTCCACACACACTTCATTCGTGGCACTCACTTCCCGGTGTATGTCATCCACTGCTTTCTTCACATCCCTCAATGCTGTGACAAATTCCTGTAATACAGAGCCTTGAGGAACGCCGCTATTTACCTTATGCCACTCTGACTCTTTTCCATTTATTACAACACGCTGTTTTCTGTCAGAGAGCCAGTCTCTCAGCCATTTCAGGGTGTTTCCGGCAATGCCGTGAGCTTTTACTTTACTGATGAGTCTCTTATGGGGAACAGTGTCGAAAGCTTTCTGGAAATCAAGGTAGATAATATCAACAGCTTTTGTCTCGTCATACGAGTTAAATACTTCATAAAAGAAGTCTAGTAAGTTTGTTAAGCAGGAGCGCTTGGTTCTGAAACCGTGTTGCGAATCCTTTATGATTTTATTTTCTTCTAAATATTTAACAATTTTATCTCTAATTATTGTTTCCATCAGCTTACACACTACTGAAGTGAGACTGATCGGCCTGTAATTGGCTGGGAGAGATTTATTTACTTTTTTAAAGATTGGCGTGACATTTGCTAGTTTCCATTCGTGGGGAACTTGACCCGCTAGCAAAATTTTATTGAATAAAATTGTAAGCGGTTTCACGAGCTCATTTCTTGCTTCTTTAAGAAGCCTGGGTGATATCTTGTCTGGCCCGGCTGTTTTGTTTACGTTCATGCTCTTTGTGACTGAGAGGATTTCACTTTCTGTGATGGTGAAGTCTGGCAGCGTGGTGCCTCGTGACTGAGGCGTGGGGGTCGGCAGACTGCCCTCAACATCCTCAGTCGTGAAGACGGTTGAGAAGTACTCGTTCAGGGTATTCGCCATGTGTTTCGCTTGTTATTTGTTTACCATTTTCTGTTATTAATGGACCAATCGTTGATGTTACGACCCTTTTTGCTTTTACATAACTGTAAAATTCTTTTGGGTTCGTTTTACATGAGTTCGCGATCTGAGCTTCCACAGATTTTTTGCTGCATTTGATCAGCTTTTTAGTTTTTCTACGTAATCTGTCGTGCTCTAGTTTATCATCATTATTTTGTGGAGGAGGAGGAGGAGGAGGAGGAGGAGGATAGAACAAAAACTGGACGCAAGACAGAAACTCGTTACGGGTTACATAATGGGGGAGGAGGAGGAGGAGGAGGAGGAGGAGGAGGAGGAGGAGGAGGAGGAGGAGGAGGAGGAGGAGGAGAAGCGAAAGAAGGAAGAGAAGAATAAGGACAGGAAGGAAGAGGAGGACAGGAAGGAGAGAGAGAGAGAGAGAGA
>NW_026973730.1:177500-180000 GCF_035594125.1 Scylla paramamosain
AACACAGACAGATAATGTTATACAAAGCAAATAGGGTTAAAAATAGAAGGCTGAGATGAACTGAGACGAATAGAACAGACTGAGCGAGAGTAGTAGTAGTAGTAGTAGTAGTAGTAGTAGTAGTAGTAGCAAAACCACCAATATGTTTCTGACATCCGGCCTCTCACCATTCATCACTCTCCTCGCATTTCTGACTGACCAATCCACACTGAGAGAGAGAGAGAGAGAGAGAGAGAGAGAGAGAGAGAGAGAGAGAGAGAGAGAGAGAGAGAGAGAGAGAGAGAGACACATCAGTACGGAAAGATGTGTGAGAGTGGGTGTCAGGAAGTGAGAGGAGAGAGTTGGGAGAGGAACGAGAAGTCATGAACGGGTGTGAGAGGAGAGTGAGAGTGAGAGTGAGAGTGAGAGTGAGAGGGGAGGAAGAGGAGTGAGTGAAATTGATGGCAGATTGACCGACACGTTAATGGAATTTTGGAAGTGGATTAAACACCACCAGAGAGAGAGAGAGAGAGAGAGAGAGAGAGAGAGAGAGAGAGAGAGAGAGAGAGAGAGAGAGAGAGAGAGTTACATGCGGAAATTAAATGAAAACTTGGGAGAATGAAACACGATGACTGACACACACACACACACACACACACACACACACACACACACGTACACACAAAAGAGAGAGAGAGAGAGAGAGAGAGAGAGAGAGAGAGAGAGAGAGAGAGAGAGAGAGAGAGAGAGAGAGAGAGAGAGAGAGAGAGAGAGAGAGAGAGAGAGAGAGAGAGAGAGAAAGGTGAGAATTGGAGGCGGTGAGGCAAACTTCTCTATCATGGAGGAGGAGGAGGAGGAGGAGGAGGAGGAGGAGGAGGAGGAGGAGGAGGAGGAGGAGGAGGAGGAGGAGGAAGATTTACCATTTCTAAACATTTCTCTCTCTCTCTCTCTCTCTCTCTCTCTCTCTCTCTCTCTCTCTCTCTCTCTCTCAAATAAACAAACTTGGGGAAACTTTTTGGAAACTTTAAATGCAAAATAGAAATAAACAAAAAAATTTCCTTCAACACACACCAAAGAAATAACTGAGGAAGAGATAAAGAAGAAGAAAATTGAGGGAAAAGCATGAGGAGGAGGAGGAGGAGGAGGAGGAGGAGGAGGAGGAGGAGGAGGAGGAGGAGGAGGAGGAGGAGAGGAAGCGAAATTAAAATGTTTATAATTACTGAAACAACGCGAATTATTGTCACGTTAAGAGCCACACACACACACACACACACACACACACACACACACACACACACACACACACACACACACACGCCATTAAAAAAAAAAACGTTGAAAATTACCATAAAACCAAATTAATTCCAATAGTGAATTTACTCGCCCCAAAAATTCTCACTGTTATATTGCAACACACACACACACACACAAACGAGAGAGAGAGAGAGAGAGAGAGAGAGAGAGAGAGAGAGAGAGAGAGAGAGAGAGAGAGAGAGAGAGAGAGAGAGAGAGAGAGAGATGCAAAGACGAAAAAAAAGGAAAATTAAATAAACTGAGACAAACAGACAGACAGACAGACAGGTAAATTAGCAAACAAACAAACAAACAAACAAACAAACAAACAAACACACACACACACACACACACACACACACACACACACACACACACACGTCTAATTATTACTTCTACGCCTAAATCATGAATAAGAACGAGTATTTCCATAATATTTCGTTCATAAGGAAGATAGGATAGGTAACAATAAGCAAACTATGAAAATTTCCATAATGCTTCGTTCATAAGGTAAGTAATTGGTAACATTATGCATCCTGTGACTGTTACCACAATGTTTCGTTCATTAGGTAGACGAGAGGTGCTAATAATACAAATATATGAAAATTACCGTAAAGTTTCGTTCATAGGGTAAGTAATAGGGGTAAAAATATGACTTTACCATAAAATTTCGTTCATAAGGTAAAATATATGAAAATTACCATAATATTTCGCTCATAAGATAAAATATACGACAATTACCATAATATTTCGTCCAAAAGGTAAGATATGTGACAATTACCACAATATTTCGCTCATACAGCAAAATATATGACAATTACCACAATATTTCGCTCATACAGCAAAATATATGACAATTACCACAATATTTCGTTCATTAGGGAAGTAACAGATACGATGTATGAAAATTGCCATAATATTTCGTTCATATAGTAGAAATTTTTACATTTACCACAATATTTCCTTAAGGGAAGTAACAATTAAGATATATGAAAATTACCACAATATTTTGTTCATAAGGGAAGTGACAGGTAACGCAACAAACGCACTGTAACAATTCCCACAAAGTTTCGCTCACAAGGCACCGTACAAAAGAGACATAAGACACAAACAATACGAAACTTATAATAATTACCGTGACATTCCGTTCATTAGTAATTCAGTAAAAGAAAAAAAAAAAAAAGATGGCTGCCGCAGGGGGCTAGTTTGAAATCTGGGCCTAATTATA
>NW_026973730.1:182500-185000 GCF_035594125.1 Scylla paramamosain
CTTTCAATTAACTGTTTGAAAAGTTTATACACGGAAGCTCCTCTCAAAAGACTCAAAACTGTATACACACACACACACACACACACACACACACACACACACACACACACACACACACACACACACACACACAGACTGACGGAGCAAACGATAATAACATAGGATATAATGATAGACAAAGACATGAATAGAGATTTGAAGATAGGTTGATGAATCTCACTATAAATAAGAAAAAAATAAATAAATAGTGACGATTGGTTTGTGAAGAGTTAATGACATGAAGCTGATGCAACGAAGGGACGAGTGAAGACAAGAGTTACATTGATTGTTAAAAATAAATAAATAAATAAATAGGTAAATAAATAAAAGTATAAATTAATAGGCAGTTTTAAATGCATTGGTGAATCCGTATAGAACGTTAGTAATAATGAAATACAGTAAATATTCACACACACACACACACACACACACACACACACACACACACACACACACACACACACCTGAAAAGTAAAAAAAAGAAAAAAAAGGACAAAAATATTATAAAACTGAGAAAAAAAAAGAAGTACTGCTGCAAAACAAACAATACAAGGGTACATTAGAAACACACACACACACACACACACACACACACACGATAGCTTCTCCCATTAGTAAGAGGTAAATAGCCCCATTAAGCAGGCCCATTACCAACCTTTATTTACGATTTAGTCCATTACGAGTTACCCCTTCAAGAGAGAGAGAGAGAGAGAGAGAGAGAGAGAGAGAGAGAGAGAGAGAGAGAGAGAGAGAGAGAGAGAGAGAGAGAGAGAGGGAGGGAGGGGGGAATGGTAGGGTAGAAAATTGTAGAAATGTAAGCAATGGAGGGAGGAAGGGCATCTCTCTCTCTCTCTCTCTCTCTCTCTCTCTCTCTCTCTCTCTCTCTCTCTCTCTCTCTCTCTCACTTGCATTAATATCCAACGCGCCTCTGCCTCTGACACTACTATTCTTCCTCCTCCTCCTTCTCCTCCTCCTACTCCTCCTCCTCCTCCTCTTCTTCCTCGCCCTCATGTCTTCTAGCCACCATACTCTCTCTCTCTCTCTCTCTCTCTCTCTCTCTCTCTCTCTCTCTCTCTCTCTCTCTCTCTCTCTCTCTCTCCGAACCAGGCACTCTTGTAAATGTCTCTCCACTCTCTGTCCTTTTCTCCTCCTCCTCCTCCTCCTCTTCCTCCTCCTCCTCCTCGTCCTCCTCCTCCTCCTCTTCTGGGTGGTAAGAGCTTCGAATCCAAAAGACGCGTGACCTCTGTGACCTCTTTAAGGGCGCCGCAAGTCTTCCCCCGCCATCGCCAAAAGGATACAGAAAAACGCCTTGCAGAACACCCGCATGTTTTCTGAGACGGCACGAAATACGAAGCTTTAAAAAAATAATAATAATAAATCAAATAAAATACCTCGTTTAAAAAGCCTTCACGATACGAAAAAAGGAAAAGAAAAAGTAAACGGAGAACATATAAATACAAAAAATAAATAAATGAATAAATAAATGGGGGGAAAATGGCACGAAATATGAAGATTGAAAAAAAATAAATAAATAAGTAGCTCTTTCAGGTATATATATAAAAAAAAATATAAAAAAACATAAAACACCATCAGATTCAGAAAAAAATGAAAAAAAAAAACACAAAACAAGGACGTTTTTTTCCTTTTAAATGGCTCGAAATATGGCGCTTTAAAAAATAGTTCCTTTAAAAGTCACAATACCTAAAGAAACGGCGCCTAGTCCCCTTCTCAGCCCCCTCCAGCCATGATCAGCCCCATCCAGACCTTCCCAGCCCCCTCCAGTACTTGCCAGCCCATTTCCAGACCTTCTCAGCGCCCTCCAGCCCTTATCAGCCGCCTTCCAGCCCTTAACAGTCCCCCTTCACCATTTTCCTGCCCCCCTTTAGCCCATCCCAGCCCCGCCAACCATTACCAGTCCTCTTTCAGACCTTCTCAGCTCCCTTCCAGACCTTCCCAGCCCCCTCCAGCAATTCCCAGCCCCCTCCAGCCCTTCCCAGCCTCGCCATCCCATCTCAGCTCCCTTCCAGGCCTTCCCAGCCCCCTCCAGCCCTGGTTTCCCTCACCTCCAGTCAGGGTCTTAGGGTAAATGGTCTGGCCTCGTCTCGACCTCGTATACAAGCCACTGAGGTCACTGGGAAACAAAGTGTAGCCAATAGCCATATGTGTGTGTATGTGTGTGTGTGTGTGTGTGTGTGTGTGTGTGTGTGTGTGTGTGTGTGTGTGTGTGTGTGTGTGTGTCAGTGGGTGGGTGGGGAAGAGAAAGAAACAGAGGACAAGAACAGGAGAGACAGAGATAGAGACAAAAAGAAAGAAAGAAATTAAAAAAAACAAGACTTATACAACGTTGATGGAGGGGAAATGTGTGTGTGTGTGTGTGTGTGTGTGTGTGTGTGTGTGTGTGTGTGTGTGTGTGTGTGTGTGTGTGTGTGTGTGTTTTGAAATGCAGAGTTCATGTGAGAGA
>NW_026973730.1:192500-195000 GCF_035594125.1 Scylla paramamosain
GATCTCACACACACACACACACACACACACACACACACACACACACACACACACACACACACACAATGTGACCTCAGGCCAGTCTGTATGACCCCCATCCCTAGCCTTATTTGCGAAGATTTTGTGTATGACTGGGCCTACACCAAAATTTGTAACACCGTGGATATCAGACAATTTGTAAATATTAAAGCCACCTCCACCTCACATTACCTGACCAGCTTCCTTGAATTCATCCACAGCCACCTGGACAAGCGAAACACCTCTCTAGCTGTTGCTTTTGTGGACTTCAAAAAAGCCTTTGATCTAGTTGATCACACTGTTGTCATCAGCAAGGCAGTGAGTCTGGGTCTCCCTCCTAACCTGATAGCGTGGCTAGCCGACTTCCTCACAGGGAGGCGTCAGGCCGTTCGCTATCAGGGCTCTGTCTCTAATTTCCAACAGCTGACATGTGGAGTCCCCCAGGGGACCAAGATGGGTCCTCTATGCTTCCTCCTCCTCATTAATGACGCCCTCACTGACACCCCTCATCGCTGGAAGTATGTGGACGACTGCACCGTGGGCGTCCCAGTTTCCACCAAGAACCCGGACTACTCGCCACTGCAAGCAATTCTGGAGCGACTGCAGACGTGGACGGAGGAGAGCAGGATGACCATCAACCACAGCAAAACTGTGGTGATGCATTTGTGTACCTCCTCTGTACCAGTGCCCCCTCCCCGGCTCACAGTGGGCCCTCACCCCCTCCAGGTGGTCCAATGTGCCAAGCTTCTCGGAGTCACGGTGGACGACCAGCTGACCTGGAAGCAGCATGTCGCCAGCACCGTGAGATCAGCTACCTACAGGCTGTACATGCTGCGCAGACTCAGGTCGCTGGGGACGCCGACAGATGAGTTAAGGGGGGTGTACCTTATCTTCATCCTCCCCAAACTCATGTACGCCTCCCCAGCGTGGTCCTCCTCCCTCACACACACTCAACAGCTACAGCTAGAGAGTGTGCAGAAAAGGGCGTGCAGGGTCATCCTTGGCCCTGCATACACCACCTATGAAGAAGCCCTGACCACCCTGAGTCTGTCCTGACTATCCACCAGGCACCGAGAGGCTCTGGAGAAGTTTGGAAGGGGACTACTGCATCACCCACGCCTCAGACACATGCTGCCGCCTGACGCGCCTCGCCCGGTCCGTGCCACCAGACACCACAACAAGATAACGCCCCTAAAGGCGCCGCCCACGGACCGGGACAGACTCAGTGCGATTCCCACCATGGTGCGAGCCATCAATAAATAGTATTTCCTCCTAGATTAGTCTTACATTTAGGATTAATGTTAAGTTTTTCCCCACCACCTATGTACATTTTCAGTTTGTTAACTGCCTAAATAACAAACCGTTTATTATTATTATTATTATTATTATTATTACACACACACACACACACACACACACGGGGAAGGGAAGATCTGCGCATAACTTACAAAGAGAGAGAGAGAGAGAGAGAGAGAGAGAGAGAGAGAGAGAGAGAGAGAGAGAGAGAGAGAGAGAGAGAGAGAGAGAGAGAGCAGCCACGTAATTCACTCGGTAGTAATATAAGTTAGTTGGAGTCCCGCTAAGTGTTATTGACTGGAGTGAGGCAAAGTTTTAAGCTTGGATTATTAAACTTAAGTCACACTCACTTCCCACACACTAAAGTAATGCCGATAATTCCTCTCTCTCTCTCTATTTTTTTACTTTAATGCTTCAACTCCAGAGAGAGAGAGAGAGAGAGAGAGAGAGAGAGAGAGAGAGAGAGAGAGAGAGAGAGAGAGAGAGAGAGAGAGAGAGAGATTGACATTGGCTTTGCTCTCTCTCTCTCTCTCTCTCTCTCTCTCTCTCTCTCTCTCTCTCTCTCTCTCTCTCTCTCTCTCTCTCTCTCTCTCGTTAGGGCGAGCTAACCTAAACTTCTGACCTTTCTCATTCCCTAAAGACACACACACACACACACACACACACACACACACACACACACACACACACACACACACACACATAATAAGCTTTGAATCTTTACCTTATCCGCAGCTCAGATCTTCCTTCCCTCTCCTCCTCTTCCTCTTCTTCCTCTTCCTCTTCTTCTACTTCTTCTTCCTCTGCCCACTCACGTCAACTCAGCGCCTGCGAGAGAGAGAGAGAGAGAGAGAGAGAGAGAGAGAGAGAGAGAGAGTGTTGTGTCGACTGATGCTTCGAAAAATTGAAGACGAAGCGAATCGGGTTGAAATGATACGAGTGAATGGTGGGTTGTTTGTTTGTTTGTTTGTTTGTTTGTTTGTTTGTTTGTTTGTTTGAGTGTCTGTTTTATTGTTGTTGTTGTTGTTATTACGGACTTCTGATATTGGTGCTACTACTACTACTACTACTACTACTATTCTCCCGTTATTAGTACTACAGCTGTTCTTACTACTACTACTACTACTACTACTGCTACTACTACTACTACTACTACTACTACTACTACTACTACTAAGATCTTCCC